>NC_026155.1:1371942-1420015 GCF_000512975.1 Sesamum indicum
AGAATATATTATATATATATATATATATATATATATATATATATATTGACGAGGGATTAAATTAATGGACAGATCAACTTTTCGAGATAATACCAATTAGTATTTGTTCGGGATAATTAAATTTTGGTCCGTCGCTAATTTTAGTTTCTAAGGCTGGTGATTAATGGACAGATCAACTTTTCGAGATAATACCAATTAGTATTTGTTCGGGATAATTAAATTTTGGTCCGTCGCTAATTTGTTTTTAGTTTCTAAATATATTTAAATTCTATTTTTGTCCTTCAACTTTTAAAATATTAACAATTTTGGTCCTTAGGCTTAATTATTAACCATTTTACCCTTCCAAAGAAAATATATAGTTCAACTATGTTTTTCCTATGCCATTGATCATGCCCAATTTGCTTCCAAGAATAAAATCAAACCTTCATAAATTCATACACTAAAAAAAAAAAAAACTATTGGCTATAATATTAATGGCTAGCTATGACTAAAAATCATGGTAAATGATTACTATTAACTACGATTAAATAAAACTGATGCAGAAAACTAGCCTTTTCACTATGAAAAAATTATCTGCCACGATAAAAAGGTTTAACCACCTTCGCAAAAATCACGGGCAACAATCACTGTGCAGCTATGATCAATAACTATTTGTTACAGCTATTTGTTATTAACTCTTTCAGTATGAAAATTGTGCGAGTGGATAATCTGTATGTACCCAAAATAAGTGACTTATGGTTTTTAAAATATGTTCTAACCTACGATGATGATCGGACATGAAATCATTCAAATTTTCAGTTTTCTAAAAGAAAAAGAAAATGATCAGTAGATAATCTGTATATATCCTGGCGGCTGCATGTTGATCACGTGGCTTACAACCATAATCCCTCCGAATATTCAACAATCCGATCTTTATATTATTCGAAGATTTCAATATTTTTGAATAATTTAAGATTAAAAAGTTGTTAATGATGTGTTTTTTTTAATTCATGTAAGCAAATTGTACATAATTGGATGTTAATAATTTAGTTAAACCCCAAACAACATCCACATGTGCACATGTTCCCATCTAATTCATTTTAGTCCACAATATTTTATTCTAATTTTCAAATAATTTTGATCTTCTCCATCCAATTTAAATTAATCCCTCAAATGAATAATTTTTCCCTATATTTGCTCTACAACACAAAACAAATACTCTTTTTTTTTCTAATTTACAATTTGGTAATAATTTTATTTTATTTTTCTAGGGAAAATCACATTTTTTATTCGATGTGTTATGATTTTTTTTAATTTAGTCTCATTTGTTATATTTTTTTAAATCTCATAAATTAATATTTTTTCTCAATTTTGGTTCTCAAGTGTACTTTCTGTCCCATAATTAACAGAGTTGTTAGTAATTTGACGTGCATTTTCATACATTTTTTGTTAATTATTAGACGTAAAATGCACGTAAGATCTAAAAATTGAGAAAAAATCATAACTTATAGGATGCAATATTGATAATTGTAACAAATGCAACTAAATTGAATAAAGGCCCTAACGTATAGGACAATGAATGCGATTCTCCCCTTTATTTTACTAATAACTTTAATAATTCTTTCAAAAAATAGAATAGTGTTGACATCAAAGTATTTTGAAATAAATTATCAATTAAAAATCCAAATAGATTTACAATAATTGAATTCGAAATTAAAATTCTAAACCTACATGACTTTTACACAAATTTAAGATAATAAAATCGCAATAAATCCACACTGAACTTGAACTTTATGCATTTTTCATTGGTCAATTCAAGATATATATATATATATATATATATATATACACACATACACACAAATAATCAAGTCTGGCTCATTATGCGACGAATCCATATCAAAATTTATGATGTTCAAATCCAATAAAAATGAGTTCAAACGACTTAAATTTTATTCATCCCTGTAAAAAAGGGTATCCACCACACTTCTACATATATATATATATATATATATATACATCATATATATATACATCATATCAAAAGAACTCTAACTCCAAAACTCTGTCATAACGAAAATTTTTACCTCTTTGTTAGTGTCAGATTCACATCTTGATACTGTATTTTAAAGTGATACGTAATTTATTGTACAAAATTCGAAGAAAATTTACATATTCGATTTAAGAACAAGCATCAAATCTTGAATTAACATGTGAACAGAAGAATCAAGAGGAATGATTACTTGTAAGATTTTTAACTCCTTTTTCTATAAATTTATAAATTTCAAGAAATTATGCAGCCCAATTAACTAAAAAGATCAAATTCGATTAAGTCATAAGTAGTAGGCCGAAAGGAGATAAAGCTCAAAGAGAAAAATACCACATCAACTCAATCTGAAACTTGCTAGGGAAACTGAGCCACTCCAAGTCCAGCAGCAGCCCACCAATCACGATTGAATGAAAATCGTGGTCGGAACCAATCCAAATAATATGGAAAGAGAGATGTCGGTATGTCGCCCATCTTCCCGGGACCCGTTCAACCCAACCCACCCACCAAACAATGCCAATTATCACAGCAAATGATGTAATAAAGAGCTTAAAATAGCAAAATGGAAATAAAAGACTGAAAATTGTGAGAGAGTCTTGGCTGCTGCACAGAATCTCTACTCTGATTGCGAGGGAGCACGAACACTATGGCCACCGCCAAAGAATCTCCGATGCCCGAAGCCACCACGGTCGCCCAAGATTTCCCGCTGGAATACCACAAAACGTTGGTGCTATTTTTCAAGCGTATGGGAGTTCTTGAAACGATCAAACCACAGCACAACGTGAAGGACTCCTTCTCCAACCTTGTTGGTGGAAGTCTCAAAGTTGTCTCCGTTGAACGCGGCAAAATCTCTTGCCTTGTTAAAGTCAAAGCTCCTCTTCTGGTACTCCCCCTCCGCGCCTTGTTTTCTTTTTCAGCTGATTTCCTTATTTTTTGTGTGTTATTTTGTTGACTGACTGCTAGTGTTTGGAAGAACTCATTCAAGAAAATTGATGGGTTTGGTCCCCTTTGGCTGATCTTGGTAAAATTTGGATCTTTCTTTGGTTAAGTGGTTTTCTGGGTTTTGAAGGAAATTAGAGGAAGTGAATTGGGAATTTGGGGAGAACTGTTTGGTTCCAGCAATTGGTTTTTCTGGTTATGTTGCGCTATTGGGATTTTTCTGCAATTTACATGTCAATTTCCTTTGTTTATTTTAATTTCACAAAGAGGCATCAAATGCAGATTATGTTCAATGATCTCCATCTATCTGTATAGTGAATTTTATTGATTTGGTTGGTTTGGTTAATATAGAATGCTTATGGTGGAATGCATGGAGGGTCAGTTGCAGCTGTGGCTGAGAGGGTGGCAATTGCTTGTGCCAGAACAGTCGTCGGAGAAGACAAGAGTCTCTTCCTCGGAGAACTTGGCATCTCTTATCTCTCTTCTGCGCCGCAAAATGTGAGTGCTTCTGCTTTCCCAGTCGACCTTTGGATTTTAGTTACATGGATTAATCTATCTACTTTTTACTATGTCGAATCATTGTTGTGTAAATGCAGTGCTGCTGCTTCGTTCTTCGGTTGTAATATTAGTTTATGTACATGTGTTTATGACCTGAGAAGGTTTACCATCAAGATTCTTCTAAGAGATGCTGAGTTGTGTGGTGATTTCCTTCCCGGTGTATCTTCTTGCTACCAGTTTGAAGTCTTGTAAAGCAGCATCTGTTAGTTTCATGCTTTTCTTTATTTAGGAGAACTCAAAGATAATTATTTGAATGACTACAACTCATATCTCAGGGATAGTGAAATCTCATTCTTCCTTTACAAAAATGGATTTACATTCAGTAAATTGAGTCAATTCTTTCGACTCTGTCGAGACCCTATTGTGATATAGTAAAAAAATTATATGAATTATAACAGTGGAAGCTAGTTTATGGACCACAGGCTGTTGTATGATGGTAGAATTGTGACCTGGTTATACTACCTTTATATAGTAAAATTCTGGCTTGAAGAAAGTAAACTGTTTTTGATGTTTCAGTGTTGATCATATCTGTGTCCTTTCAGCTTAATTTTGGACATGTCTTTCTGAGTTGAGACTGTGTATCACAGGCAGAAGTAATAATTGATGGGTCTGTAGTAAGAAGCGGGAGGAACCTGACAGTAGTTGCAGTTAATTTCCGACTTAAGGAATCAGGGCGGTTGGCGTTCTTGACTCGTGCAACATTCTATAATATGCCTGTTTCAAGTTTGTGAACCAACTCCTGAGTCCAATATCATAAAACTCAAACATCTCGGTATCCATGTTTATCTGGTAAAAACGTTTCCTGCATATTATCTTTTCCTCCATAACATGCTACTTTGCTGCACGTTTTCTACTTGCTCGAAGATTGAGGGTTGGCCAATAATGACTATTTTGTGTATATTTCATGAATTTTCAACTACTATTAGTTCTATGGAATTAACTTCATTTATTACACATGTACTGTGTTTTTTTATCTATTACTGTTCAGTTCTGGGCTGGCTTAAAGCCTTTGGAGTGATTGAAGGCAATATGCATGTCTGGAGCAGAGGGTAATCTCGTTATTGGTGAACTTCTGCTATTATTGTTCTCTCTTTAACTTCACAGCGCATGAGAAAATCAAGAAGAGGATATTAGGATACAAGTCATAATGTGTCGGTCATTTTCCTGTAGCAGCACAGGATAACAAATCATAGTTTGTACTTTGAGGATGGAGGTTGGTTTGTAATCAATTCTGAAGTTACCCTTTGCTAATACTATAGTGTTTCTGTCAATAAACAGCTAATTTCTTTGGATATATAAGCTCTGGAATCTCATGCTAGTTAGCATCAAGCTGTAAAATAATCTTTGCCAAGAACCCTTTTGATCTCTACACAAGTTGATTTCATTACAGCCCTCAACTGCAGATTCTTGAATCCATAAAGATGACCTAAATTAATTCCCAAGAGTGTCGTACATGTACATATAAGTGGATGAAAATTCCATATGAGAAGAGGAGTACGAGTAGTTGCTTGGTCGAGCCCACCTCTTGTGGTGTGATACTGGAAGCCTGAGAGTAGCCTGAAAGTCGCATCCTTCAGTTCTCAGTTATGTATATCCATCGATTGCGGCACACGAATCTAGTTAACTTTTCTTTGAGGAAATATCACTGCCCAGGCAGATAACCTATGATATAAAAGACATCTGTCAAAATTTGGGAGAGACATTGAAAGGATAATCTTTCATGGGAGAAGGATCGGCTCCACAGTTGATAATACATTTGTCGTCTTTCTTTACCTTACAAGTCTCTTTTCTTCAAAGGGGAGTAGCATAGCTCCAGTTCTTGCTAATATTAAGAGATAATTACATAGACGTCTCTTGAAATTTTGATATATTACAAAAGACTCATTGATTTAAAAAACATATAATATATTCCTTGCACTCGTGTTTCACAATACTTATGTAGTAATGTAAAACATCACTTAAAGCAATACAGTGTAATATCTTGATGGGATGTCTTGTAATATGCATAAACCTCAGAGGCTGTTAGTATAATTATTCCCAACATTAAATCATCAAGACAGATGAGTATGAACAGTTACAGGATTATTTTAGTTTTATAGACTTTAGCACAAATGACTGACTAAAAAGTTCGAAGGTCTGAAGGTTTATAATATGAAAAGGCATTTGTACGATCAACTTGGCATGCTAAATTGTGGAGGAAATTCAGAAAACAAGATAAACATGACCAAGAAATGAACGAGCATTGCTTACTTATCGACTATGATGTAGGATTCGGTAACATTCAGGGAAATATTGCATTTACAAATGCCTCGGCATCAAATGGTTGGAGATCTTCCACGCCTTCACCGACACCAACAAACTTCACAGTAATGCCAAGCTCATCAACCACACTCACCTATGAGTCAAGTATCGGAAAATAACATTTTGTGAGTGGTGAGTTTGGCACAATGCAATAGAATGTAAGTTTACAAGGGATATAATTGAAATTTGTTAAGACATACCACACAGCCACCTCTGGCGGAACCATCAAGTTTTGTCAGGATCAAACCAGTTACTCCGACAACCTGGGATTGATCAGAAAGCCAAACAACATAGACAAAAGCCATCACTGAAGTTGAAGTGAGAAATAAGTACTGAAGTCCCTAGTCTGAACATATATAAGCTAGGGTCTTATTCAAGAGTTGCATAAAATGAACACCAGGTTCCAGCATTAACTTTCTTGAAAATTAGATAAACTTTTTATGTAAATGACCGGCAGTAAGAAACATTACGTCATTGAATTCTCTTGCTTGTGGAAGCATGTTTAGACCGGTTGTTCCGTCCAATACTTGCAGGATCTCCTGTCACATTAGAAAAGTAATGCATGCAAGCATGCCATCATAAGAACAAGAACTCAATATAAATTCAATATACGATTCATTTGCAATCATAATGCAGATGCGTTCACGACAACATGAAAACGAACAGCATTAGGTATTTATCAACAAATAAAGATTAGGAGAGCATGCTAACATTTGGTGCACCAGAAACAACTTTCCCAATAGCTTTCTTGCATGCTATCAACTCTTCCATAAGACTATAATTCGTATGCAGCCCTGTTAACTCCAGAGAAGGAAAACATAGGCAAAAAGCATCAAATCAGTTAAAGGCAAGTGTAGATCATGAAGCTGAATGCATAACAACAACAGACTTACGTCCAGATGTGTCGCATAGGACAACATCAAAACCTTGTTCTCTTCCCCTTTTTACAGCCTGTGAAAGAACTACTCAGGAAAAACTTCAAGATCGCGTGTTAGAATCAACTATCACATCATTCAAATTTTCATTATGGGACAGGCCATTATCAACCTGATGATGCTTTTGCATTTTCCTTTTCAGCTACAACAATCTCACAACCTGTCCTTTCGGCCCATATCTCTAATTGATCACTTGCAGCTGCTCTAAATGTATCTCCTGCTGCCAACAGTACCTAGCAAAATTTTAAAAGCACACAAACTGGAAATGAGAAGCAAGCTAACTTTCATATATCTTGGGATATGTCTTTGGCAGCAACATATCTATCTTCAACCAAGAATCAGACAACAGAGAAAGAAAGTACCAAGTGCATTGCTCAAACATTTTTTTCACTGAAAACACTTTGAAGTAGCAGATATTTCTTAATGGTAAGCATTTAAGGTTGATGTCATCATAAGTTAATAAATGTGGTCAATAACAAGTAAAAATGGGAGAACAATTCAATTATCACCTCACCTTGGTCCCTTCTTTTTTCAATTTATTAGCCAGCTTTCCTGCATTTGAAAAGGAAAGAAAGAGAAGAAAAAAGATCCTGTTATTTACTGTCTTGCATCCAAAAGATCTTTAAAACCACAAACTTAATACCATAACAGCTTCATGGAAGTATCGTGCAGATCAAGAGGAAAGTCTTTCACTCAATAATTGTTCATAAAAAACAGGGAACCGCTGTATGAAACTTTTCTCCAAATACTAACATACATGACTAATGGCATTCAATGAAATGCAAATCAAAATTGGCTTCCAGTACTCAATCATTACATTACACGCAAATCTTGCAGATAAACATTAATTGAAACACAAAACAAACTAATTATGGCCCCCGACACCACCTAGATGGACTTACCAAGTGATGTAGTCTTACCACCTCCATTGACACCAACAATCATGATAACAGCTGGTTTCCTAGTGAAAAGTATATATTAGCAACTTATGATGGAATCAGTATATACATGCACAGCAAGGTTCTTTGAACTAGTCTGACCTGAAACCGAGCTGCAACTCGGTTTTAAGCCCCTTTGCTGTTAGCAAATTCAATATGCTTCTCTTTAAAGCATCCTGCGGCACCACAAAGCTACATTAGCTTAAGTCCTATGTTGAGTAACTCGACGATACATTGACATAAAAAACTTTCAAAGATGAGAAACAGATCAGTTATGACATCCGAACAGACGCATTATAAAATGTCTGAATAATTACTTTGATTTCACTTCCTGATTTGAGCTTGCCGGAGTATATATCATCCCTCAAGCTCTCCACAATCTTTATAGTGATTTTAGGCCCAAAATCAGCAACTAACAATGCCTAGCAGTAAAAAAAAAGGAAAAATGTTATCAATCAAGATATACACAACGAACCAGATAAAACGAAATCAGTATCGCAATGGTCCTACAATACCATGCACAACATATGTGCATCAAAATTTGTCGGCCAAACACCATCAAAGACACCAAGAAAACAATTGAAGTAAAACCGAACAACCAAAAAAGGAAAAGGGAAAAAAAAAAAAAGATACCTGCAGAAGCTAATACCAATCAAGCCACATATATTCTCACAAGATAAACAAGAAACAAAAGGTTCATCTTAGCAACAAATGATAGCTTATAATCTTCCTGAAAATATAATAAAAGTTGAAATCTTGAACCTCTTCCAGTTCATCCAAAACCCTGTCAGTATCAGAGAGATTCCAGTAAAGCAGAAGCTCATCAATAACAGCTAAATTATCCCTCGTTTTAGAAAACCCGGAAAAGATTTTCTCCACATCGCTCTTGGCTTTTTCTTTGATTAGTCGGCCGAGTTTGGTGAAGAAGCCCGTCTGTCCCGCGGAGCACTTGAACCGGGATATTAGGGGTGGGGCTCCACAGTTCCGCTGCGGTGGGAAGTGAAGAATGGTGGAGGCTGAGGAATTCGCCGGCGGAGATGGTTTGGAGGGCAGAGGGAGGAGACGAGAAGGTAGAGGAGAAGCCATTTTTTCTCCTGTGTTGAGGCGAAGAAGCTGTAATGGATAGAAAGAAAAAAATCACTCCTTCACAACAAGCACATAAACGACGTCGTATTGTTATGAGCGATCATCATATCTACAAGGCAAAATTAAATTTTCAATACTTTCACTCATCTGTCTTACAAAAATTTTAAATACATTTTATCTTATATTTTATAAAATTCTTAAAATAATTTTAAAATTAAAAAAACTCGACACATCTACTTTACATGGTTTATTATTTATGGGTTTAAATATATTAAGTTTTTAAATTTTAAGATTATTATGAAAATTCCGTAAAGTATAAGACTGAAATTGAATCCAATCTTGTAGGATTAAAAGGGCAATTTCACTTATTTCTCATTGTTATTTTATAAATTTCAGTTTGGACACTGTACTTTGACTCAATCACATTTTAGCCCCTACAATTTCCTGCCCTGTATATTTAAATTATTGCAATACACTCAAATTAATTTTTTAAATTTAAAATACTCTAGAAAATTTTAAAGTTGTGTCCAGACTCCTCAAATACAATAATTTAAATAGTAAAATAATTTTTTAAATTCAAAATTGTCCAAGACCACATTTGGATGAAACGATGAATAAAAATTTAAAGATTTCAAATTCAGTTTGTAATATAAATTTATCCAACAAGTTAGATAAATTTATTATTATGAATTTGAAATCCTCATCGCTGGATGAATTTTATATATTTTCGCGCTTTGATTAACAAAATATTTTAAAATAAGCAGTCGTAGAAAATTGTAAGATTTATTTAATGAGTAAACGTTTTGAGATCTTTATAGTAAGTTTTTCAAAATAGAAAATAAATAAATTGTGAGATGATTATTATTATATTGTTTCAAAATTAACTATAATTAAATTACCTTTTAACTAACAGAAATAATGTTATATAAAATATCATGATAATAATGATGGCCATATATATGAAAATATCACCACTTATTGTTGCCAATAATAATTTTAGGGTAAATTACAATTGACTCCTTTAAAATTTATCATATTATAAATACATCATGAAGTTAACGATCCTATAATAAATATACCCTGCAATAGAGTGCCACGAGATGATATTTATTAGATAATTACTAATACTAAAAAATATTTATGATTTTTCAAACAATAAAGAGGGAAATTATAATTATCTCAGGAGAGTTTGCTGTAATTTACCCATAATTATACTACTAATTTTTTAACACTAATTATTGTTAGTAATATTTTTTATGAAATAATTATTAAAGTCAAAAGTATGAAACAAACTAATTTTAATTATTACCGAGTATATATAATTATTGCAATATTAATATCATCACTTAATTTTTTTTAACTAATATTCAATATTTTTCTGGTGTATATAGTATATTTTTATTGTCTTTCCATTCATAAAAATTAAATTTTATTAAGAATACAAGAAATAAAAACTAAATTGTACATTGATTGAATACTTATTTGTTGCATCAAAAATGATTTCATGTTTGTGATCATCAGTGTAATATTAACATCTCACTTAATTTTTTTCCACTAATATTCATATTTTGGTGGTGTAATATAGTATATTTAATGGTTAAATATACTTTGCCTCCAAAACTATTTTTTTTTATGTGATATTTATCCTTTTAAATTAATAAATATAACACTTACCCTAATAATTAAATTTTTTGATAATAATATCCTTATATATATATATATATATATATTTAGTTCAATTTTTCTTTTTTAGAATTTTGTATGGATGCAAAAATAGCACGGATCCTAATGAACTTGGACCTTTGTTTGGAATTTGGACCAACAAGTGTAAAGACTTGGAGAACAGAACCTGCAAAACAACACGTTAGCACTTTGATGCCTCGTTAGAGGATGCCTTTCTTGCTTGCTCCCCACCCCCCAAAGCGCTGGGAAAATAGTTTTTCTAATGTATTGCCTCTTTATCCTTGGACTTTTCTGGATCGTCGGATACATACTCCTCCTCATGCTCTACATGTTGGTGAAAAGACACTTGCCCTTTCATCTTTGCTGAAAAGTTGAATAAGAAACCATATGACTGCTGGGTTTTGATTGATGAAAAGCTCTTGGTACACTTTGGCTTGAGCCCTTAGGTAGATGCCCTTTGCATTCTATATTCTTATTAATTCTTGATTGTTTATTCTGATATGATAGTGATCACACTTCATTCTTTTCTTTGGCAGCGGATGTCATGTTCAACAAATTAATGCGCGAGACTACTTCTGGGAGACATGTTGGGGAGACCCCTCCCTCCAAGCCTCCTAAAGGGACTCTGGCCTCTAGTGAATCCAAAGGTAAACAACCTGTTTTTTCTACACCGGGAATCACACCCGGGGTCTCCTCCAAGAAACCTAAGATGAGCTGTCTAGGTACCCCCTCCAACCAGCTCTGCAAGATCATCTGCCACGCCACCTCCTCCTCCTCTTTTTCGAGATGGGAGGGGGGTGTCCCCCTAAAATCCTTTTGTGTTGCTTAAGATTGTTTATATACCCGCCAATCCGAGCAGGATAAAGGGAAGAGCTCCCTTTGGTGACAACAAACAAAAAGGATCAGAAAAATTGCATAGAAAGAGGTTGTTGGTTACATAGAGGCCATTAGAAAGACAGTTGAGCATGCCAGACTTGAGTTCCCCAATGCTGAGGAGGGCAAACAATACTTGGTGGCTTACTGGTACAGCTGCCTCCTGGATTTCCAGAAGTAAGTAGATTTCCAGCGAGATGTGGCAAAGTAGCGGTGCCCTTCGTGAAATATAGTTTTATGGTTTGCAAAGAGCAGTTCATGGCTCAGGGGTATCCCCAAATTGGAGAGGAACCTTCATTTCTGAATCTTGATGCCGCAATGGATAGCGCTCCAGAATTCTTCACCGATCCTTTGATTTTGTACCAAAAGCCCTCCCCTTCGAATCAAGTTGCCTCTTTCTCTCCTTTAGCCAATCATATTTCTGTCTTGTTTTGAATAGACTCAAAGGGGGTCCTTGCAAAAGAAGACTTAGACCACATATTGGGGGAGGTCGAGGTTAAGGCGAGAAACCCCAAATCAAAAGCTGCATAGAATCTTGTAGCATGGGACATCTTAAGTGAAGGAGCCTTAGAACCAAAGGAGGATGATGCCCCTCTGGTTGCTGATGGAGGACCCCAAGATGCCCTCGCTTGAGACGACCATGTTGAGAAAAAGAAGGAAGACCCCGCTTGTGGGGAAGAAAAATGAGAATGTATTTGCCTCAACCTCTCTCTATCTCTTGAAATAATTTACTTTTTCCTTCTCTGCCTTTTCCCCCATTGTGAATGGAGATGAGATAAAATGTCTTTTTTCTCTTTTTTATGAATGTTGGTTTTGCTCCGCCCGACTATGTTTTAGGCCGGGGGTAATGCGATGTCCTGCTTCTTGCTTTATGTCATGTTTGATATTCATCGTATAACTTGCGTATGTTGTACATTTACCTTCTTACTTCTGATTGATGGAATGTTTGCATCTTACTTGAGGGGTCTTTCTGTATGTTGTGAGGGATATCCAGCTGGAATACTTCCTTTACTATTTCCCCCGCATTTCATATGTTCTCAGGAACAAAGTTAATTTTCATGTTATATTGCAAAGTGTATGCATGTAAAAATGAACAAAGGGCATATGAGGGCTTTGAACAAGAATACATGGTTCCCCTTATGATGGATGCCTCTATGGTTTTTAGTAGGGCTTACTCCTTCGTTAGTTTATGCCTCCCCTTATTATTTTGTATAAAGGCATAAAAAACACCATACCTTTACCGGGGATCCCCTCAGACTGGGAAGGATACCCCCAAGGGGAGGATTTCGGACAAGGGGGGATGCCTTTCGAGAGGACTTATTTTTTTAGGAGGATGTCCTTCAAGAGGACTTATTTTTCGAAGGAGATGTCTTTGAGGAGGACTTATTCCTTGATATGGATGTGCTTCAGGAGGACTTATGTAGTAAGGGGGATGTCCCCCATCAATCATAGAACATTTTAAGATTGTGTATGTTCCATGGACGAGGTAGGGGACATCTTTCATTATCTTCTAATCCATACACCCTTCGACCTATTATTCCCTTGACTTTGTAAGGTCCTTCCTAAGTAGGCCCCAATTTTCCTACCGGCTTCAAGGCATCTACTTTTCATATTACCAAATCTCCTACTTGGAAACTTTGAGTTTTTACCCTTCTATTGTAGGCGTTAATCATAGTGTTTTTGTATATTTGAATACGGACAAAAGCTTTTTCTTTCAACTCTTCAATGAGGTCCAAATTTTCCTTCAAGAGCTCTGTATTACCTTCTTCAGAAAAATGTAGGATTCTATGAGAAGGCATCCCCAACTCAGCAAGAATGATGGCCTCAATTTCGTAAATTAAGGCGAAAGGACTTTTCCCCGTAGATCCTCGAGGTCTGGTTCTGTAAGCCCATAAGACACTAATTAGTTCCTCCATCCAGTTCTTGCCAACTTGTTCTAATCTCCTCTTAATTCCTTGTACCAGAATACTGTTGGTGACCTCCACTTGTCCATTAGCCTGGGGGTGTGCCATTGATGCAAATCTTTGTTTGATGTGTAAACCCTTGCACTATTCCTGTATTTTTATACCTTGAAATTATCGTCCATTGTCCAAAATTATTTCTCTGGAAAGCCCAGAACGACAAATAATAGTCTTCCGTATAAATTCCATTACTTCACCCTCTATGATGCGAGCGAGTGGTTCTGCCTCCACCCACTTTGTGAAGTAATTAATGGCTACTAACATAAATTTTCTTTGACCAGGAGTCAAGGGTAATAGCTTCACAATATCTATACCCTATTATGTGAAAGGACAATGTGACAGTATGGTAGAGAGAGGTTCTACAGGTTGATGTATAAGAGAGGAATGCTTCAAATATTTTTTACATTTGTTTACCATTTGTTGTGTGTCTTGCTTCATGGTGGGCCATATATATCTAGCCCGCAAAGCTTTGTTAGCCAATGTCCATGTCCCAGCATGTGCTCCACAACAACTGCTATGTATCTCTTTAAGAACATGTATTCCCTCCTGCTGGGATAGGCATCAGAGCAAAGAGTGTGTAAAAGATTTCTTGTAGAGGATTCCTCCCTTGCAATAAGAAGCGAGTGGCCCGAGCTTTGAGTCTTGCTACCTCCCACCTATTGTCAGAGAAGTGTCCTCATTCCAGCCATTGGATCATGGGTGTCCTCCTATCTTTTATTGGAGATAGAGTTAAATTCATTTTTACCCCCTATGATATGTAAAAATATCAAAAAATTCCCCTATGAAATTTTTAATATAAAAAATCACGCCTATATTATGAATAAATAATCACACTGCCCCATGATCAACTTGAGCCTATTTTTTTAGAAACAATGACTAGAATACCCTTCCTAGTCAACTGGTCAAACTAGGCCTATTAATAGGGGTGTGCATTTCAGTTCGCCAAAAACTGAAAATTCGGTTCGGCTGTTTTAAGAACTGAAAACTGAACCTAAAAGGTTGTAGTTCGATTCTGTTAAAATCAAAATCGGTTTGGTTTTTCGGTTAAAAAAAAATGAAAAACCATTTTTTTAAATAATATGTATAAATAATTTTGGTATTTTTTCAATTTTATCCAAAAATACAAGTACTAAAATATCATTAGGCACACAATCAATGAATCAAACAAAAAAAAAAAAACAAAAATTTTCTATTAGGCATTTTAGCAAACACCTTCAAAACAAAACTTGTAAGTCAATTTTTTTGAACTTCATCCTCCAATGTAAAAGAGCAAAATACATGATGGAGAAGACGAGTGGATAGAGCTGCTGCCGCTGGCTGGAGTGGAGAGAGTGATGGAGACTGCACTGGAGAAGGAGGAATCTGTCGTCGCGTTGTCGTTTTCTTTTCTCTTTTCTCTTTTCTGTGTTCTGTTCTCACGATTCTTCTTTTCTTTCTCTATCTTTATTTTATAATTTATATTGTAATAATATAATATTAATAATAACATACAAATATAATATAATATATAATATATCGTATTAATATAATATAAAAAAATTCAGTTTTTTGGTTCGGTTCGGTCAGCGAACGGTGACCAACAAAACCTACGTTGGGCGACGGCATCGCCCTTGCTGCGTTGGGTGATAGCTGTCAGCCAGGGGTGAGGAGCGCCCTCCTCTACAACAGCGGCATTCGCAGTTTCCCTTTTTCTTAATACATAAATTAATTTAATTAAAATAATAATTTATTATACAAATAATTAAATAATTATTAAATAAAATAATATTTTATTATTAATAAATATATATAATATTTTAATTAAATTAATTATTATATAAAATAATATTTTATTATTAATAAATATTATATGATATTATATATATTAGATGTGAGAGAAGGGCAAAAATATCAAAAAAAGAAAAAAAAAGGTACTTTCATAGCCAATTCGCAGTCAAAGCGCGTGTGACCCAATTTCTATACGGAGAATTTTTTTTGAATTTTATTTTATATCACCGGGGGGGAGGGGTAATTGAAACTTTAATTTTTATAAGGGATTTTTTGAACAGTTCTATTATCATAGGGGGGTCCTTAATTTTTTCCCATTGGAGATATCACTTGAACGCTCATGGCCCTTGGTCTTGGTAGGTGTTGTATACTGATGTGTTTGGTTCTGCAATCCTCTAAAGTACTAGCAAGTTTGGAAAGGCAATCGGCCTTAACATTTTCTTCTTTGGGGATTTGAACAAGCTGGAATCTTTTAAATCAATGTCTTTAATTTTGTTACCTGTTGCAGATATTGTACCATGTTTTCTTCTTTGGCTTTATATGTACCTTCTACTTGTTTGACTATTAGTTGGGAGTTTGAGTGAGCCACGAGATGCTTGGCTCCTACTTCATGGGCCATTTTAATGCCTACCACTAGTGTTTCATATTCAGCTTTGTTGCTGGAGGCCTTGAATCCAAATTTGCTAGCAAATTCTAGATCCTCCCCTTACGGTGAGGTAATGACTAGCCTGCACCATTTTCTTGTTGTGGATAATTATGGAGTAACCATTTTTCAATCTTGGAGGGGTCCTTTAAAGTAGCTCTCGCCAGGTTATAAACAAAATCAGCTAGAGCTTGCACTTTAATAGTTGTTCGTGGTAGCTATGATATATCGTATTCGCTTAATTCTATCACCCATTTTACCAATAATCCAGAGGTATCTGGCCTACCCCAAAATTGTTTCAATGGTAGGTTCGTTTTTACCCTAATAGGATATGAAAAAAAGTAGGGGAATAATCTCCTAGCTGTGATTACTAATGCCGGAGCCATTTTTTCGATGTGAGTATAATGTCCTTCTGCTCCGTTGAGTATCTTACTAACATAGTAACTAGGCATCTACTTCCCTCTCTCCTCTCGAATGAGGATGGAGCTAACGACCTGAGAAGCGGTAGAGAGATACAGGTAGAGGGTGTCCCCCAGGAATGGCTTTACCAACAAGGGGAGCCTCGCTAGATACTTGTTGAGTTCTTCGAAGGCCTGCTGGCACGCGGCGTCCCATTCAAAATTCTTTGTTTCCTCAATCTTTGAAGAAAGGTAAACTTTTCTCTGCAGCTTTTGAGATAAACGCGCTATCATCTCCGTCAATCATTTTCATTAACATTAGTTGGTGCCTTCATGTCCAAGATGACTTTGATCTTACGGGAGTTGGCCTCAATTCCTCTTTGAATTACCATAAATCCAAGGAAGCTCCCTCCTCGTACTGCAAACGGGCATTTTTCTGGATTGAGCTTGAGCTGGTAATTTTTCAAGACGGAAAACATTTCTTCCAAGTCTGCGATGTGGTCCCCGGCCTTTTTACTCTTTACTAGCATGTCGTCCACATAAATTTCAATGTTCCTTCCCAGTTGTGAATGAAATATCTTGTCTACCAAATGTTGGTAGGTGGTTCCTGCATTTTTCAATCCAAATGGCATAGTACGTAGCAGAATGTGCTAACAGAAGTAATAAAATTGACTCTCTTATGATCTTCAAGAGCCGGCATAATCTGATGGTATCTTGTGAAACATCCATCATGCTCAACAATTCGCATCCAGATGTGGGATCAACCAATTGATCGATTCGGGGTAAAGGATAAAAATTCTAGCGACATGGTTTGTTGAGATCCCTGAAGTTAATGCACATTCTCAACTTTTCTCCAAGTTTAGGTACCAGGACCATATTGGACAACCACTCAGAGAACTGTATCTCCTTGATGTGTCCTACTGCCATCAGTTTATCTACCTCACCTATAGTTATCTTGTCTTTCTCAGGTCTGAAGTGTCTTTTCTTTTGCTTCACCGGTTTGATGTTGGGACCTATGTTGAGGTGATGAGTAATAGCATTTGGGTCAATCCCCTCCAAATCTTGTGGATTCCAGGCGAAGATAGTTATATTGCGTCGTAAGCATTGGATTATTTCTTCTCGAACCGTACCCACCATCTGAAAACCAATCCAGGTAACTTTCTCTAGATTTCCAGGTACGAGCTCAATATTCAACAATTCTTTAGCTTGTTGAAGTTAGGCGGGTGTCCTGTCTCCTTTCCTTAGCCTCCTCCACTAGTTCGGTGTCCTTCCCTCGCTTAATTGGGGGCGCCTCTCTAGATGCTTCATCTGTACTCCTTTTTTGTCCTTTGCGCACAACTTCTATATAATATTTGCGTGATTGTAGGGAGTCCCCCTGTACTTCTCTTACGCCACCGGTGCAGGAAATTTTATCTTTATATGGTAAGTAGAGATTACAGCTTCGAAAGCGTTGAGGGTGGGCCTCCCCAAGATGACGTTATAAGCGGAGGGTATGTCCACCACTAGAAATTTCAGAAGGCAAGTTTTTCTAGTAAACCCAATTCCTAAGGTCAAGGGAAGTGAAATTATGCCCCAAGGATGGATTACAACAAAGAGGCTAAGTTCTGTCTTTCGAAACTTTCGAATGCTGGCAAATTGGTGCAAAAAGAGAGAGATCGAACTCCTGAAAGCTTCCAATTGCTCGCAAGGGCAATTAATTGAACCAGTGTTGAGCCACCCTCGCGAATGTGGTGAAGAAAACACGACATTTGATCCCATTTGTATATCTATGTAGGAGGGTTGCATTCTTAAAGCGCGAGAGATGCTCCTGAGGGTCATTGGTATCATTGTATTTAGTGATGGCTGGGTTACGAAAATTTGCTAGGAGTTCATCCATCTTCACCGCCTCTGTGAAGGGGACACCCTGCTGCTCGTCTGTGGGAGTCCTTGCAATTTGGTACTGGACATATTTGAGGCCTTTCTGTAGGCATTCCAAATGCTCAAGCCATTGTGGAGGAACCTCCTGTTGGGTTAATGGGGCCCCTGTCCTCCTATCACAGTAGGTGCAGGGGCAGGGATGCCTTCCTCAAAGTCTTCTTCTGGGGCATCCACTATTTATTATTTTAGATAAAAATGAGTAATTACATATTAATTTTTTTAATATATTTTCTTGAAAAAAATCTGATAAAATATATTAATTCATTTTTTTCTAAAAATATTTAACTTTTGTTTAAGTATATATATTTGTCAATTTTTTTAAAATACATATATGAGTTGTGGGTTATATTATATTTGTTTTGTATTTGTTATATATATTAATTTGTATTCCACTTTTAATTTAAATTTTTTACTTATTAAAATTAATTAATTAAGAATTTAGTGATGATTTAATATGCAAAATACTAAAATATATTGAGAATAATATAATTGTTCAAAGCATTAGGAGCATTTTTGTCCAATCTAGGAGGTAAGCATTATATTTGTTAATTTAAAAAAGTAAATTTTACATCCAAAATAGTTCATGGGTGTAAAGTGTAATTTAACCTGTATATTTCAGTCTTTCCATTGATAAAAGTTAAAATTTTATTAAGAACTAGCCTGTCGTAGCACGTCAACCCATATGTACATATAATAAATAATCTTTCACATTTGAAAATATATTATAAATAAGAATAAAATATAAAAATCAATAAATCACATTCAAAAAAACTAACATAAGGTATTACCAACATAATAAAAGAATTGGTGCTCTCGTGTTAAAATAATGTGGGGTCATTTTCATGAAAAAATAATAATTGTAACTATTTTTTTAAGTTATTTAATTAGGAATATAATTTTTATTTTTAAAAATTGGTGCAGTGGTGTCACTAACCACCATTGTAATTATAGAGGGCCTTTAAATATAAAAGATTGGCCATCGTGACACGTTATCCCTATGTGCATAATAAATAACCTTTTATATTTTAAAATATATTATTTATTTATAAATAAGAATAAAATATATAAACCAACAAATTACATTTCAACAAAAAAGAGAAACAAATAACAAGAATGAACTTAAGGTTCGTTTGGTTCAAGTGAGAAGAAACGGGAAGTGGAAGAGGGAGGAAAAAGGAAAGAATAATAGTTTTTCTTCAAGATGTTTGGTATAATTGGAAGAAGAGTAACTCTAAAATACATTTTATTGTTTGGTAGGAAGAAAATAAATTGAGAAGAAAAGACTAATTTTTGTAATTTTACTGAATAACCATTTTCCTCATTTTGTATCAGAAAATAAATAAATTAATATTATACTAATATAATTCTAGTATATCAAAAAATTAAAAACCTTATTAATAAAAAATATTTATCAAATAAGAATAAAAATATTTATCAAAATGAGTATTGTTTATTTATTTAAAAGTGTTTAGTTTAAATAAAATAAAAAATACTAACAAGATTGTTTACCTGATTGTTGACTTTAATGCAGTAGTTTTTCAACGATTTCATTATCTTTTCTCTAGTAATTGTGTACGATTATCAGCCAAAAGAAAAAAAGAATAGGAGGAAAATTATATATATAGATATATATGTGTAATAGAGTAAATAAAAATAAAAACTATACTTATATTTTTGGCCTTATACTTCAACAATATTGAACTCTAGAGGGGTTTTATATATATCGAGTTTTACTTCACTTCCATCTCTTCCTCCTACCTAAACACTAAATTATCACTTATACATTCGTTTTTACTTCCACTTCTCTTATACTCCTATTTTTCTCCTCAACTGAATATATTCTTAAGGTATTATCGACACAACAAAAGAATATTGTAATGGTATTACAATGACATAGAATCACTTTTTTAATTAAGAATTATAATTGTCATATTTAAAAATTAGTGTAGTGATGCCACTAACTATCGTTTGAGAGTATTGATGGACTTTATTTTTTATATTTATATTAATATAAAAAGAAAAGCCCCTTCACACTTACAAATGATGGTTAATGACATTGTTGCATTTCTTTTATGAAGTAAAAAATGTCTTTCATGATAAATTGACTAACTTATTCAACTTTTCAAAATTTATATTAATTGATAAAATATTCTTTCTTTCTTTCTTTTTATTAATGCTATATATTGGTTTATATATTTTATTTTTATAATAATATATTTTAAATATAAAAAATTATTTATTATATATACGAAAAAACAACGTGTCAAGAACAACTAATTATTATAGATAAAAACTTTATTGAACTTTGGTCGAATACTTATTTTGTTGCATCAATAATGAAATCGCGTGTGTGATATCATATCCGGAACATATCACGCGACTTTATGCTACTGTATTTTTTTTATTTGTTTGTCGCTAAAATGAGTTTTGCGATTTCATTCTCTCTTATAATTATGTGTGGAAAATATGTTGTCAAATAGTTCCAAGTTGATTAATTTAAATGTATTTTATCTACGCTTTTAATAATTAAGATTAGGGATAATTAAATTATTATTCTTTGAAATTGAATTATATGTAAATTTTCTATGATTTAAATTATTTTTAGTATTCCTCAAATTTGTTTTTGCTTAATAAATTGATTACTCGATTAGTAAAAATTCACTAAATTTATTAATATCAGCAAAAAGAAAAGAATAAAAAATTATATTTATCCCAATTAATTTATCACTGACTTATAGTATGTAATTTGTTTTTTCCTTAATACTACTCTTACAAGGGTGAAGAAGTACTACCTCACATGTATTAGCATGTGAAGACGTATAAGGGTTGTTTGGTCAAAATTTAATTTGTTTGACTTGCTGTAAGTCTACAAGTCAATTGGTGGGTAAATATGAATTTTTCATTCATTTTCTCCTATCAATATCAACAAAATTTGGTGAATATTAAGTGACGGATAGACCTATTTGTTAGGCAGAAGCAAATATCAAGGATAATAGATGTAATTTTCAAACCATAGAAGGTCTAAATGTAATTAATCGAACTTTAGGAGAAGGTGATATAATTATTCCTTAAAATTAAATAATTAAAAACCTTTTATGTAGCTCATTCAACAAGCACCAGTGGTCTAGTGGTAGAATAGTACCCTGCCACGGTACAGACCCGGGTTCGATTCCCGGCTGGTGCAAACCTTTTACAGGCAGCTGTGATTATCGTTGTGCCGCTGCGACGGTTGGGTCTGTTGCTTTCACCGATACATTCGGTCGATGAGATGGCGCTTGCCTTGTAACATTTTTTGTTTTTTTGGCAATTCCTATTCAGAGATTGAGTTGCATTGCACATTTGCACTTCAACTTTAAGACTGCATATTGCTACAAAAGAATGAAGCCCATGAACTGAAATTCTGCAGTTAACATCAGTAAAATTTCAGCAGCATGCATTCTTGTCACTTAATTTACAAAATAGTTTGTAAATACATCGTTCGGAACTTCCAAGAAATCGAAAGGCTTCACCTACACTTTCAGGTTTCCTACGAAATTCTATATGTGGCATAGAAACAAGAAGCTGCACATGACTATTGGACGGCGTACACATTCGCTATATGAAAATAACAAAGGGCTCTGATACGTACACAAACAGGCCACTTTTGTATTTTGCTTGAAGCGGGAACTTCTGGGTCCAACAGGACTGCCTACACGAGCATATGGCTGCTGGTGGGTGCTTGCTCAATTATACTTCTTCTCTACGACTTTGGTTGCCATTCTTAAGTATATTGAACTTGCAGAGAGGACAGATTGCATTTATGACTAGCCACTTGTCTATGCAGGCGGAGTGAAAATGGTGGCTGCAAGGGAGCTCACGCAGTTCAGCTCCATCGTCGTAGGCACAAAGGCAAATGCAGCACTCCTGCAATCCAAAGCAGGAACATTTAGGAGATAAATGTTTTTCAAAAGAACCAGACACCAGAGCTACCTAAGTGCAGAAATCTCAACTTCATGTTTATGCATGCAGTGTAAAGTCAAAAGCCCGTGACCTGACAAAAACTAGAGGGAGGAATACATTCATACTTCAAGTTCCCACAAAAATTATTAGATGCCTCAGTGATTAAGGGGGTATATAACCATATGGTCCAGCACTCACAACACCACAATCCACACAGAGCATAGAGCATAGTGCCTACTGATAGAGGACCGATCACCGTGAGATCCATAGAAATACAACTCATCTACGTAAAGCAACAACATTGCATGATAAATCAGCTGATAGAGAGAACGAAATCATAAGGCATTAATTGTATCCAGAAGGTCAAATAGTCTAGCTGGACATACAGCATCCTCTGGAGGAAGGACATGCTCCGTGGGCGAGTCAGTGTCGCATTCCGTCAGAATTCCACCAAATGATCCTTGGCTTTCACCATTGTGCTTCTCAAAATCAGAAATTTTTCTAAATTTTAACCTTGGTAATCTCTGAATGTCTTCCTTGGAAGCTCCTTCCTGAAAACATAATGCCAATCAAGAACAATAATAAACAATTAAATATGCATGTAATATTATCAATCAACATGACCTTATACCAGAACTAGTAATATTATTGAAAGTGATGAGCAAGTTATGCAAAACATCTTGGAAGAAATGTAAGAACCCTAGAGAAGCACACCGATTAGCCAGTGAACCTAAGTTCTAGTGAATTATATGGGCCAACTGTATACATGGGTTTCAATGCTAACTTAGATTATAAATATGACATCTTCACTTGAACCATAGAAAGTTCAAATAACTTATAATGGAAGATCAAAACATTTCCTTCATTTTGGTCAAAGCAGAAGTAACAAGCACATTAAAGATGTTGATACTTGGGGCTAACAAAGGAGTTGCTAAAGTATACAGCAGCCAGATATTCACTCGAGGTATGGAAGATATAACATGAGCGGAAACCCAAGCAGTTCAGCTTTATATCTGTTCCACAGTCCCCTTTTCTGTTAGAAGAAAGTGCAAAGTCTGGCTCGTAGCTTCAGCATGGATTAAGTTTTTGCTGAGAGGAGCAACTAAAAGGTTCTACAAAATAAACTACCTGATCTGCAACTGCATATAAGATTGCAATAATACATGGTAGACAGCAGCAAACAGCAAGTCCAATCACACAAGCCACAGCTATGCAAATGACAACAAAGAACACATCGAATGCCAGAAATGTAATGGAAATCCTGCACCGGAACTCAATAGTTGGTAAACATAAATAGAAACCAAAAGGAAGTATGTAAAACTGAATTAGCATCAGTACATATAATATTTGGACAGACCAATAAAGCTGAGGTGATTCACTAGGCAAACTTTGGCCGCCAGCAGATACCCAGTAGAACCCAATTATCCACCAATAGAATGAGAAGATAGTAGTTGCAGACTCCAGACGCTTAGTAAAGCTGCCAAAAATATTCTACACATTGTTATCATCAATATCAAAATTCTCTACTTTTAGAGTAAGAAACATGGCCTCAATCGTGTACCGCATGCTTGTGTGAATAGTTACTAAGAAAATCAAGCAATGACTACTATCCATACATAGATATATACCCCAAACCCCAGAAGCCAAAATATTTAAAATCAAAATCACAAACAAGCTGCATATAGCAGAAACCAGATGGGACTCCAGCTGCATGCTACTTATTTATTTACATAAACAGAGGAAAAGAAATGCAAGGTTGGAATTATGCATTCTTCAACATGGAACTATGAATTTAATCTCCATCAAACCTATAATGCTCAGTAATGTATTAGCAAAACTTAATTAAACTAGTGGTTTCGGATAGGAGAGTTCACATAACCAACTGAACTGAGTACCTAAAGAATACTCCTAAAGTATGTACCCCTGTTCTACAAACAAACGTCAATGTAACACTAAATTCAGTACTAATTCCGAACTTCAGAGAATTAATAGCATTGCGGTAATCAAATTAAAGCCCATACAAAGAGAACACAGATATTCAACCATACCCAGTTTCATCATCACTTTGCCGGTGATCCCCAGTCTCCACATCATCGCTTCCGAAGCTCGAAATCGAGTAGTTCTGACTGTAATTCAGCTCACCTCTGTCGCTCCTTACCAAATTCTGCCGCGAATACCTCTTCTTATACTCCGTACAAACACAAACTCCACGAAGAACGCACTGCAGGGCATAAACGACAATCCAAAGCCTCAACGGCGTAGAAGGAGTTTCATCTCGGCTCATGATCAGCACCGAAACCGAGACGATTACAAAGGCGACGTTCCAGACGAGGTCTAGAATCACTATCGGCTTAGAGTAAGCCCAGTCGCTCTGCCGTTCTTCAATTTGCTCAGCCGCCGCTGCTCTCACGAGGACGGAAGGCTCTCGCATCGCGCCGCCCCTGCTGCTGGCGCGGCGGAGGAATTGAGCGGCGCCGCGGAGGCTAGGAGCGGGGCGTAGGAAGCGGGGGCGGCGAGCGCGGAAGATCTGGTGGCCGAGTAACGGCGTGGTATCAACGGGGGGAGTGTTGCGGTTGTCGGACATAGTGTCGCCGGAGGAGACTTTTGCTGTGTGACTTTCTGGATCAGGCAAGTGTTGATCCAACGGTGAGAAACGAAGAAGATCAAGCGCGTGCGTGAGACAGACAGTGATCAGCAGTGTAACTGTGAGTAATAAATAATAGGTTGGGTTGGGGATGCACCTTAAATTAATTAATTAATGTACTATACTAATACAAGTAGAAATACATGTGAATTTGATATTTACATTTTGGCATAATTACACTCTCCTCCTTCATTTTTCATATAATTACATATAAATTCTCTGTAATTCAAAAAAATTATATTTAGTACTCTTAAAATTTGCTTTTATCTTTCAAATAAGTTCCTCCGTAAGTTAAAATTCACAAAATTTACTAATATTAACAAAAAAAAAAATAATGAAAATTGATACTTACCTCGATTGACTTACTACTGACTTATTACAAGTAAAAAAAAAAAGATTTTTCAACCAAACTACCCTTATAACGGTGAATCCAACCTCAAAATCAACTTCGCCACTCATGTATTTTACATAAATCACTTAAAAAAATAAGGACAATATATATAATAAGATTAACGTTTTTAGATTGTATGAATAATTTTTTAAAATATATAAATGATTTATATAATAATATTGATATCTTTTATGAATTTATATATAATATTTTAAAAATAAAAGTGTTTTATATAAATAAAGTATAAGTAAGGGGGTTTAGATATAATTTATCCTTACATTTATTTATGTAAAGCCAACCTCAAAAAATATTATATCTACACTTTCTTATTTATAATCTACTTATATAAATTATTCATGTCATTGAAAAATTTATATATACATTCATTAAAAATATTAATATTATTTATATAATTTATCCATACATTTTAGAAAATTGCACATCACTCCACAAACTATTCTTGCTTTTTAACTGCTAGGGGTGGTTTGTATAATTTTACAAAAGTGGGGATAATTTGTGTAGACAAATCATTTATCAGAGGTATAAATATGTCTGAAATTAAATAAATAGTGGAGAAAAGAAATAAATGTTTCTAAAAATATTTTATTTATACTATATATTAAGGGAGAATTTGATGTTTTCCTTATTTTTAGTCTTTTTCTTATTTCCCCGCCCACTTTCACATATTCGCCGCTATCTTCATATGGTAAAAATTATTTTTCTAAATAGTTATTTATTTTTTATTGATATTTTGTTTTCTTTTTCTCCTACTTAAAATATTTTCTTTGAAAATTATTTATTTTTTTATCATAATTATTTTTATATTACTATTTTTTCTATAATATTTTTTTTATTAAATATTATGTAATTATTATAATTTTTTTTTGGGCATACATGAGACGTGCCACATCCAACTAATATAAATTAAATGCGAAGACAATTAAACAATATATATTGATAAAAAAGAAAAGAAAAATTAGATTCCCACATTTGGTTTCAATTTTAAATAATTCATATATTTTCAATTTACATTAAATTAGTCCCTTTAGAAAAATATTTAGGTGAGATTGTCCAGCCAAAAAAGTGATTTTTCTCATATTATTCTTATATATTTTTTTAATTTTTTACAAGAAATAATGTTAGTCCCTCTTCAATTGCAAACTCTTGAATGCACCAAATTCAGATACAACCTTAAAAGAAAATGATGAATTATAATACAATTCTTTTACATAAAAAAATAATTAAAAATTTCCATTAAAAGAAATTAGAAAAAAAAGAGCAGGCAGCAAATGGAAGCTCATTTTTGTATCAGGAAAAGAAGTTGCAGAAAAGATATTTTTGAGTACAAAAATAAATGGAAACCTAAGTCATCTCTAATCCTCTCCTCCACAGACATCATGGCTATCTTCAAACTTTATATATAATCAATTATATGTTTTAGATGTATATATATAGCTAAAATCTATCACATCCTCAGATCCATACAGCAGTTCTTGAAACCATGTTTTTGTTTTTGCCACTGGTGATTCAAAAACTTGCCATGTATTGCTGGTCCTTCTCCTGCTCCAGCAAAGTCCATCTCGTGCGCAGGATTCCTTCATCATCAATTTACCGTTCCCATCGACCTGCTTCAGATGGGCACCGTAGCATCGACAAAAAGTTTGTACATAGCAGCTGATAGGAGACTAGTAGTCCCGGAGCTATTCACTTCTTGGCATGGTCGGGAACGAGCCGCTGTAGCAGCTCGGGTGGTGCACCAGCCAGCTCTGGAGGAATGGACAGCAGGGTTTTAGAGAAGGAAAAATTACGCCAACACCCTTAAGGTTTAAGCATATTATCAAAGTCTGAAACTCACCTTCAGGGGAAAAGTCGAAGAGGGGAGGTAATGGTCGCCCGTTAGGCAAGCATGCGTTAGGTTCTCTTAAGTCATCGAAAAACGGGTGAGCACAAGCCTCCAACTGAAAAATATAGGGGAAAATTTGTAACAACTTAGGGGATACAACTAGGAAATGTGCCCTTGAAGTAAAATGATGCTGATAATTCACTTCACGGGAAGAAAAGTGATTCTCAACCTAAATTCTTTATTGAAAACGCTATCAAAGAGAGGGAATAACTTACGGCGGTGAAACGTAAAGTAGGTGAGTATTGGAGCAGCCTCGACACTAAGTCCACCGCTTCCGGTGGCATTCTCCTTTGAAATACCTGGAGAAATAACTTCATTTAGATTTGTACTCGTATCCTTTTCTTTCTTGCTTGCTTTCTCACTTCCTTTTCTTTTCATCTTTCTTTTTGTTTACAAGGTACGGTAGTTTGATTTATGAACAAACCTTGTGCCATGGGTGGGCTTTAATTTGTGGAAATTTAAACTCGGTGTAATTTGGATTCATGCACTTGATTTCCTCCCTAGTCGGCGTCCCCAAAACCTAACATGAAAACAGAACACGGGATCAACTTAGAGATGCACATACCATGTTTGGCTAGACCAAAAACCAATCATCTTGAAAGTGTTATTACACCAGTTATGTGATTAGCTTTTGTTCAGCAGAACCTGACCAAGCCAGAACTTCCTGAAAAGTGGGGAATTCTAAGTTCAAGGAAGAATATTTACCTTAATTATTTCAACCAGCTGATCAACACTGCTCTCCCCGGGAAAGAGAGGCTGCACAATTTTTAACAATGTTAGGAATTCTAGTAAAACCAAAGCAAGAGATACAAGGAATATCGTCAAATCAAGAACTTCTATACAAAGGCTTATAGGTATAAGAAGACAGATGGCCATCTCCAATTAAAGGAACTATAGAAGTACGGCAATCATCATTATGAAGAAACAAGAGCGGAAATGCAAAAGAACACTGATAAAATAACTTATGGGGAAAAACAGGAAAAAGAAATAGATATCGTCAACCACACTTTTCATTGACAAGCAGCATAAAAGCCTACCTGCCCGAGAAGTAGCTCAGCCATAACACAACCTACAGACCACATGTCGATGGCCGTTGTGTATTCTGTGGCTCCAAAGATCAGTTCTGGAGCCCTATAATATCGAGAGCAAATGTACGATATATTTGGTTCACCAGGTACCTGGAGCAAAGCAGAAATCTCACTTATAGCTATTCGATGGGTCTTGATTCAGATTTTACAGATTTTGCATAAAATACAACGTACCAACATCTTTGCACTCCCAAAATCACAAAGCTTAAGCTGATGTGTGTGAGGATTAACCTGCAGCAACCGTCACATCTTAAATTTCCAAATAAATGAAAAGAACTTGGCAACTTCAAAATATAGGCAAAAAAGATTGCATAAACAACAAATGTGGGTATGAAGGAAAAAGACAAAGAAACAGAAAAAAGGCTGAAGACTGGGGATGAACTAAGAAGAGCACATCTTCGCATAACTTTGATAATATACCAAAAGAATTTCATTCACCTAGAAATAATAAGGATAAAATGAATTAAAGTCGAGAATTTATTAGAGTGATAATGATGCTTCTTCGTCGAATACTATGACATGCTTCGCTGAAAGAAATTCACTAAAATTTGGAAAGGAGAAAGAACCATACCAGTAGATTCTGCGGTTTAATATCTCGGTGACAGACGCCAACAATTCTATGTGTGTAATTTAGCGCTCGGCATATCTACAGTTTCACATGCAAACACCACCAGAAATGGTTTCATCTTTCAAATTGCAACAAAGTAATGGAAGAACTAAACATACAAACAAGCAACAAGAAGCTACTCAACTAGTGCAGCTCAATTATATACCTGGTATGTATACAGCTGCACAAATAACATAGGCATGTACTGGTTCACTCTGCTATAGTGCCTTGAAGCCCGATAGACCGTTTCTGATACATACTCCAAAACAAGATTTAGGTACACCTCATTCTTTTCTGTAGTAGAATAGAAAGAATGCTTCAACTGAACAACGTTAGGATGGTTAAGCATGCGCATTATCTGCAGTTCTCTGTTCTTATATCTCCTATCCTGCAGCACCTTCTTTATAGCGACAGATTCACCCGTTTCAAGCCATTTGGCCTACAACACAAAGTTGGATAGGAAGTATAAGTCAATCGATTTGCTGCTCTAATTAATTTAAAAAGAAAAAACGCAGCAAAGCAAATTGTTAATTCAATGTACCTGATATACAACTCCAAATGAACCAGTGCCAACAACACGCTCTGCCATATAAGACATTGTCTGAGGAAAAAACAGAACTTAGAAGCAAAGTACTTTACAGGTGCTTATTCACCTATATCTACAAGCATCTTGGAAATGAGATAAAGCCATGAAAAGATAAATCTAAAAGCTAAAATAATCATCCAGCAAAGTCAATCACCTGTTTCGGTTGTCCATTATGCCCACCAATTGAAGTTACGATAATCTGACCAGCTTCTGTTCCATTGCCACTCACAATAGTGGATTCCATATCCTGGAATGTAATCTCTATCAATAAAACATAAACAAAATGCTACTGAAATATACTATTTCTGGGCCTGGTATTTGAAAAATCTCAAAGTAACATCGAACCTTGACATTTGCCTCATGATTATCAGTTTTATCATCTCTAATTTTCATTTCATGCATTTCTTTTGGAAGCTCATCATACCCAGACTTCTCAGGTTTACCATGTACATTAGATGTGCTTGCAACAGCTTCTAAAGAGTTGGATTCCATATGCTGCTCTGGCGCTTGCAGACAATTTTCTCCCGTCTCTACGTCGCAGCTATCTCTGTGATCTAGTTCTTGCTCGACCTTCACCCTTTTAATGCTAGAATCCCCAACCTGAACCAAATACCTCAAAACTTTAGAATATGGCTGGTATCTCTATTTCTACCCTATTCCACTATGCTTTCACTGGAGGACTTCATAACATATATGAAGCTGATAATGCAAAGTTGAGCGACTCTGAAAAAGATAAACCAAAGAGGGCATTCCCCAGTGCACATTGGTTTTCCACATCCAAACTCATCCGGGACTCCTCCGCCCCCCATGAACTAAAGGATGGAGTAGACAAAAATACAAAGACAAGGCAAAACAACGGACGGAAAATGACACATGCCAATTGACGCAACTCAACATTTGCAAAATCCCAAAATCTGCGACATATATGAACAGCATGATGCAGTTGTAATGCCAAAATCAAAGGCTAACATCAGCGTTTCAGACTCATAAGTCAAGCATTGTTGCTCTATCAATTGTTTCTCATTTCAAATACTGAAACTAACATAAAAAATCAATGCTGGCTCTCTTGTTTCTGTATAATCATAATAATTGTATGCAGAACAAACGGGAAAACATGAGACACAGGATATCATAAAAACGTTGAAATGTTTAAAACAACATCCCCTAAACACATGTTCAATTAAAACATCCTCAGAGCCTCCTCCCCACCCCCACCCCAGAGGAAAAAAAGAAAATAAGAAAATAAAAGAAAATTCCAAAGAGAAAAGAGAAACGCAGCTTGACAGATTGACAACCACTTATTTCAAAGAACAAGGAAAGCCCACCAAAACTCATAACTTATTCCATCTTTTCATCAATGTTCTCAGCTTCCATACAAATTCCAGGCATTCCCGAATAACAAAATTAAATACATAAACTACCAAAAAATTTCTTTTCACAATTTCCTGAGCATTCAGAATAAAATCAGACATTTCCTTCATGATTCCGAGACTCCCCACCAGAGAACGATCACTTGTGTCATTTTCTATTTATTTTTTCCGTCCAGCCTAATCTTTGATCACGTATTTAGAAAATAACGCAAGAACCCATGAACACACGCATAGAAATAGAAAGAAAGAAAATTACAGGATCTGAGACGGAGGAGCGGCCCGAAGCAATGCTCTTCAGCCGACGCATCATATTCATCTCGTTAACCAACCAAACAAGAATCCAAATCAAAATCCCAGATGGAAAATGAACGGAAAATCTATTCCCTTCCGCCTCCTTCACCCTTCAATCAAAAAATTACGAAAAAACAAAAAAAAAAAAAAAAGAAACCAACCCACAATAGAACAAGAAGATTAAGAAACAATCAATCACTCCTACGTCCAACAATGAGAGGAAAAGAGGCAGAAAAATGGTATAGAAAAACGAAAATCTTTTTTTTTTTTCCCTTCTCTCTCTCTTTCGTCCCTGCGTTCGAAACAGCAACAGAGAGAGAGAAATAGGAGAGAAAAATGAGATGGAAACAATGGGAAAAAGCTGAAAGGAAATTCCCAGAGAGAGAAAAAAGACAAGAGAGAGAAAGGGGAGAGAGAGAGAGAGAGAGATGTATATATATTTTATTTATTTCCTTCAGTCAAAGCTTCAAAGCTAATCATTATTCATTCCGACAGTATTTCTTGTTTTCTTTCTCCTTTGATATTTGTACTCGCGGTCAGACTCTGCTTCCTGGCCGTCGATTCCTCGTTATAGTGATCCGACGATAAGGAGTTGAAGGGATTTCAATGTGAAATGACGAAAATGGGCTTCACTAAGATGGATATGTAACGGAATATTCCCTTTCATTTTGACTGGGCCGTTTGCCTTTCGCTTCAAGCACATAAATTCAGACTTACGACATTTCTTGAATATTTAATTTTGATGACTATAATAATTTCTCAATTCTTTTTTATTTTTAATATATATAAATATATAATAAGCAGCTTTATTTGAATTTTGAAAATCAATATTCAACAAATTTGTACTCCATAAATGAATTATTAGGCCATTTTTCATAATTTATAATTGAAATTGTAATTTAAGGTATAATTATACAGTCCTCCGCTGATATTCAGTATAACTACGTATAAGTCTCACGTGATTTAAAAAATTATATTTAGTACCCTTGAATTTTATTTTTATCTCACAAATAGTTTCATCTATTAATCAAAATTAACTCAACTTGCCGATATTAGTAAAAAATAAATAAATAAAAAATTATATTTACTCTTAATTTACTTATTATGAATATTGCAGGTTAAATAAATCTATTTTGATCAGACTACTGTTATACATTTTCAGACGTGCTAAATGCATGTGATGTGTACATCTTCATCCTTATAAGGGTAGTTTTATTTGAACTACGACAAGTTAGTAGGGTTGTTTATATCGACAAATTTCGGACTTGCAAAAATTATTTGATCTCCATGTAAAGAAATATATTTAGAATAATTATTTTTTAGAATTATTTTAAAAACTTCAAACATCTTTATTTTAATGCAACTCAGTCAAATTCCACCGACCGCCAATTCCAAACATTACTTTTTAATTAAATTATAATGAGTTCTCTTAAAATTTGATATAATTATAAATATTATATCATTATTTAAAAATTAATAATAATCATTTCATAATTAATAAATTATCTGATCTTTTTATGGAAATTTGAAATTGTCAATTTTGCTTTTACTTTTTTTTAAAAAAAAATAGAAAAATTTTAAGAAAATGAAATTCGGTGGATGGAACCAATTGAAAAATTATAAAAAAAATATTGTTTAAATAGTTCACGAAAAATTTCAAAAAATATTAAAAATAAATAAAATTAAATTTATAGGGCATTTTAATCAATTTATTATAAAAAATCAATAGAGACTAACAAATTGGTCAGTTGTTCGACGAATATTAACATCATATGGGTATTTGTAATTTTTTAAATAACGAGAAAATTAATTATATCAAACCTCATGGATTGATGTAATTTTATGTTTTTTCACTTTTGCACAAATAAAACGAGTCTTATTTTCATAGTTTCGTGAAATATTTCTTAATCAAACGACGCGCAAAATAATTCTTTTTATAAGCAAGTACGATGATTTTGACTTAGATTATTAAAAGCTAAAGTGAACATAATCCACGTGATAAAATTCAAGGTTATTAGAATAAGATCTCTAAGTTGGTTGGAAGTAATCTCGGGTTATATATAAATATATTGTCAAATCATTCCTCGTTTCAAAATTTATATTTTGACTTTGTTTTTTTTTTTTTTTTTTTTGAAATATACAGAAAAATTATGAGTCAAACTCTGGTCATTACAACCTTCGGCATCTTCTGGTGCAAATTGATGTGTTAAGGAATTTGTTGTCCTCTTTACATGTCTGAACTTGCATGAACTGAAAGCTTTGGCCTTGAGTTTGACGTCCAGCAATAAAGGTCCCAAGGCTGAGTCGCCTTCCTCTGTCGAGGCCAGCCCCTTCAACTATAATCTTTTTGCCATCCCCTATTTGCACCAAGATCGACTAATGAGTTCGGCTAGCTCCGATGACACTCGAAATTCCAAATGCCTTTTCTAACAGAAAATAAAAGTATTTTATTAAAGAAATATACATTATGTAGGCTCGTATTCATCCTCGTTAGTCTCGTAGTCCTCGAAGGTGCCTTCATCATTCTCTTCATCTTCATTAGCAGTTTGACCATCTTGAGTCCGTGAAATACCTGCACCCTGCTGTTGTGCAATTTATAAACCATTAGGATCACGTAGATTGTACGACTGATTATCCATAGCACTTTAGGGATTGGTACGACTTTATCTGGCTGATATGCGATCTCAGTCAACTTGGACTCATCAACAACTTTCCGAGCCTTGATTTTGCAAACAACCATCCAATCCTCTTTGTCCCTCTTCATATTTGGGTACTCAGTATAGTACACTTGTACTACTTGTTGTGCAAGTATGAATGACTCATCCTTTTAGTACATGTTTTTGAAGTTTACATCAATGATGTGATAGCTTGGTATACCTTCATGCCTCTTATTGGATCGACCCAACGACACTTGAATAGAACGATGTGCAAGTTCAGAATAAGTGGGTGTGTCAATTGAATGATCTCTTTGATGATTCCATAAAAGTCATTGTCCTCATTTGTATACGATGAACTTTTGACACACACTCCATAATTCATGGTTGACTTACCGGCGTTGTGATGTTCCGTGTGAAAGTTGTACCCATTCACATAATAGCAAGAGACAAATGTCACTTCTACACTTGGACTCCAATAATGACACTTAAGGAGCTCGTTGTTCGTGTAGTTCAACTCGGAATGTGCCTACACGTTTATATATTAATAAGATATTTTGTATGTTGCACAAAGTACTTTTAAAAATTAAAAAAAATATTTGAACTTACACATCGTTTGAACCAATCCTTGAACTAAGTCAATTAATAATCGGATCGACCGATTGGTGATGTTGGTACAGTTCGTTCAAGTATGATCTGTACATACATTAATCAGATAAACTATATATATATATACATAAATACACTATTAACATATATGTATATTGAAAATAACAGCTTACTCATAATATGGCATGACTACTTCACAGTTAGTCAAAATGTACGTCTTGATGATATGCCGTTTTGGTCCACTGAGTCATATCTTCTATGAGGCACCACTAGCCCGACCGGGGTAGTTGAAAATAGACACCTGGATTCCATCGCCATTGCTTGTGCGCTTATTATTTCTATGAGGCATGCTTTGTTTGGGTAGCACGTTCGGTTCAAAGTATTGTGAAGAAAACAAATCAATTTTCTCAATAATGTATGCCTCGACAATTGATGCTTCGACAGGTGCTTTATTTTTCACCTTTTTCTTCAACTCATATAAGAACCTTTCAAATGGGTACATCCACCTATATGGCGATGGCCCCCGTAAGCGAGCTTCATACGACAGGTGAACAATGAGGTGCTCCATTGAGTCAAAAAAAGTTGGAGAAAATATCTTCTCAAGGTTTCACAGTATGATGGCAACACTGTTTTCTAACTCATGTAGCTTGGTGATATCAAGCGTGGTCGAGCATATGCTTTGGAATAAAAAAACTAACCTTCCTTAATGCACTCCATACATGCTCAAGAAGCATCTCACGAAAGGCAATTGGGATCAATTTTTGTATGAATACATGACAGTCATGGCTTTTTATTTCATGCATCCGCAATTCCGTCATCTCAACGCAGCGTGCAAGGTTAGACGCGTAGCCATCAAGAAACTTACGGCCACAAATCTATTCACATATCCTCATTTTCTGCACCTTACTCAGGATATAGACTTCTTTAGGCATAATGTCCGATCTACGTTCATTGAACTCAAGCTCTAGGCAATTACAAATGATATTTAAATCCCTGCATGCATCAAATTATCCTTCGTCTTTCCCTTGATGTCCATGATCGTGTTGAATATATTGCCAAATACATTGTTTTCAATGTGCATGGTATCAAGGTTGTGTCAGATCAGATGAGTTGCCCAGTATGGAAGATCCCATAGGATGCTTTTCTTCGTCCACTTATGGTCGCTACCATAGCCAGAAAGGAGTGTCAACGGTATTTCAATTGCTAGACTGATATTTACAACCCAATCGAGGATCTGGTCTTTTGTCAGCCTCGGACGTGCAATCTTATATTCTACACAATTTTTCATAAAAGCTTTCTTGTTCCTTTGGCAGTGATGGTGCCAAGGGAGAAACTGTCTGTGGCAGTCAAAATAGCACACTTTCCTATCATGTTGCAGATGAAATGCCCCTGTATCATCCATACAAATTGGACAACCCATAACACCGGAGGTACTCCACCTAGAAGCCATCCCATAGGCGGGTAGGCCATTCACAGTCCACATCAACGCCGCCCGCATGATAAATGCGTTATTTGTGGCATTGTCATACATTCGAACACCCACATGCCATAATTGCAGTAGCTTTTCGATCAACGGTTCCAAGTACACATTGAATAGAGTTTGCAAGGCTCATGGCAGGTTCGATCCCTGTCTATCCCATTTTTTTGAAAGTAGTCAAGTTGACTCTAATCGCGTACGCCGAGCTTCAATGGATTGTTGTGTTAAGTCGCTCTTGTGAGAGATAGGGATAACAGAGACAAGGAACCACCGTCCCTTCGGGTAGGGCATAGGTGGCTACGTCGGAAAAACCCTGGATCTACAAGACTGACTTCACGCTCTCTAGAAGCTCACAGCAGAGGAAGGTAAAGTAATTATTCCTGGAACATCAAATCAAAGAAAATAAAGATATTGTGCAAACGCTTCAGATTAGAAGGGCTAGAGATCACCATCATCAAAAACATGTTCTTAGAACTCGTGCACATGCCAGGAGGAGATTGTACGGTATAATGATAATGGGCCAACATGAATAAGACGACCGTACTGACCGCGCAGCGCAAAATCGTCTGTGCAAAGGCCTAACCGAACATTACGCGGCTCTTCTGCAAAATCAAGATACATCCGGTCAAAATGCTTCCAAACCTCGGCATCAAATGGATGACAAATTGACCCCTCTCCCATCTGATGTGTGGCATGCCACGTCATGTACTCGGCAGCTGCCCTCGAAGAATACAAGCTCTGTAGATGGGACTAAGCGGCAGGTACCTAAAGATGGCATACAGGAATTTCTTGCGGCGCGGGGCTCCCCTCAAGTCGGCTTGTACCTAGCGTCTCCACAAAACTTGCAGTACTCCATATCGACGTAGTCCTTCCAGTACAACACACAACCATTCTTACATGCATCGATCTTCTCAATAGGTAAACCCAAATCCTTTATTAACTTCTTCTTGCTGTAGTAATCTTTCGACAGGGTCTTCGGGGCAATATTTTATTAGTCCACTGGGATATTTGACCATATGATCGCTTCGAAATATGGTCATCCACCTTGATATCCACCAATTCAGCAACAGATGCTAATTGAAATTGGGTGCAATCATTCCACAATGGTTGCTTGGCAGCCTGCACTACATCGTAAAAGTGATCTGCCAAACTGAACACATAATCAAAGGGGCCTTCATAATAATGTGAACTAGAATTGGCATCAATAGGATAGGACCTCGTACCATCATCAGACACACCATCATGATATGAAGAAAATTAACTCAACCTGGCTGCATAAAAAACCATCCTCTACGCCTAATCCATTTGTTCATCACCCAGTGTGAATAATTACCCTCGATATGGGCAGTTGGGGTTTGCTCCTCCAGCACTTGAGGGACAGTCACAGACTTGAAGTACTCCTGCAACCTCTCTCGCCATGAAAAGTTTGATTATAATATTATGGCATAAATCCTCGCATACACAAGTGATAGCTGAATTGTTGGGTGTTCTGAACTATGTATTTGCATTTTTGGCAAGGGTACCTAATTTTGTCTCCATTCATATGTCCACGTTGACCCGTTGCCCATTTTATGAAAGTTTTAACCCCATCCTCAAACTCCAATGTAAGACTTGCGCTCCCCGGGAGGTTCTTATTATACATCCATCTACTCAATTCTCATAACATGATTATATATATCACTATATTTACACATATATATAATTAATTTTTTAATTTGATGACCTTCAAATTTATAAATATTACACTACACTATTTAGGAGAATACATATAAAGACATGTATAAGATTAATAAAAATAAAACTAAAAGAAGTAAACTACAATTAATTTCATTAAACATAATAAAGTATTAATTTAGCCGTTGTTACCTGGTCAACCAACTTAAGAGATGATCAGCACTAGTTGACGGTCCAAACTTCGAGTAATAATCTACAAGCTTATTGAGTGTATATACACAAAAATTAGAGTTTGACAGTGTGTGTGGTTAGTAAGAATTTCTACAATAAATGAAATAAATTAAAAATAACTTGCACATATATAAGTTTTTTTTTTAGCGGCTTTTGCAACGGCCTTTGAAATTCTTAATATAGTCATTGAATAGTAGCCGTTAGACAATGAAGCTGTTATTTTGTAGTGGACTTTGTAACGATCATTATAAAAAAAACCATCTCTAATGTCATGGTTTTTGTAACACTGTCTTAATTTTTCATGATTTTTTCCATTGCCATTGTAACGGATCCTTATTTCACCAAAACGCCATTACAAAAAAAATTAGTCATTACAAAAATCATAACAAATTAGTAAAGGCAATAAATTGTGACGGTCTTAGGCACACCGAAAACTTGTAAGGACTTTTGTAATAGTTCTTGCCGTTACAAAAGAAATACATTTTTATTACCCCCTTAATGAGGTTAGCATGTCTCATCCGTTACAAAACTGTTACAAACACCTTGTGTATGGCTGTTAGAAATTCTGCCATTTTTTGTAGTGTAAAAATTATATATATATATATATATATTTGTCAAAATTGTTAGTTTTTTATAGTACGAAAGTATTTTTTGATAAAAATAATTTATTAAATACAAAAGTGATGCATGCAAAAAGTGCACAGGTAGCATAGTTTGTGACTTGAGCTCTTTGGTGAGCCAAATTCTTTGCAAGCTTAAAGATAGGAGCCTGTAAACAAAAAGTATTAGTACTTTGATACTCAAGTCAATACATAATTTTGAAATGACAATTTTAAAATAAAGAGAAGACACGAAAATAAGATAGCAAGCTATATTAAAAGAATGAGTGTATATGGTAGAAATTGCTTGTGTATGCTTAAAAAAAAAAAAAAAACACGTCCCCTACTTAAGGTGGGCAAACCTATTTTTATACTCACACCCCCCCTTCCAATAAAGGATGAGTCCTTCCCCCCAGGGAATCGGGAGGCAATTGCTAATGGATAGGCCTCCTAACGTTGTAGTGTTGGTTGCAGAGGTTCAAGAGAGTCCACTTTGGCTCACGAACCCTACTAAGTAAGAGCCTCGCTCTTCTAAGGGTCTAGCGATGTGGACATCCTTATCACTTTCGGAACGAGTAGTTTGTAGCATCTAGATAAGTGCCCTTGTAGCTGATAGGGTGTCGTTAGACCTTCTAAACACTTGAGATTAGCAATTTTCTTCCTGGGCCCTAGCTGGGGGAAGGCTCTTGAAGGCCTTCCTAAGGTTTCTTGTTATATTGAGCCTCCTAGGCTTGTTGTTGGGCTGGTGTATGCGCCGCAAGTTAGGCTGTTCATTCATGACCATATCATTCAGAGTACCCACTCTGAGGAGGATGAGGCCCAACCAATCCTCCATAGAGCATAGAGTCTCTTTTTGGGGAAGGGAGACCTCTACCTCCCTTAGAGAAGATCCTCCTCCGCAGGCACATCGTTAACCCTAAAGGAATTAGGGACAACCTCATCGAATTTCAAGATCTGTCTTGTTAGACGTGGTTTCACGGCTAGGACCCATCTTGCTTTGGGGAGTGTGAGCTTGACCCTGATGGGGGATGATAAGCAAACCCGCACGTGCCCCACGTTTTGGGTAACCACCCAATAGGGGGCAGTTACTTGGCCTGAATATGATTAACTGCCCCACATGCTCTTCATCTCCTTCCTTTAGTAGCATTCCTTCCACTCCTCCCCCTCCCGACTTGGAGAGACATTTTTAGCTCTAGTGGTTTTGTTTTCGCCTACTCTTCCCATTATTTCCATAAGTTTCTTTCTCTAACTTAACTCCTTCATCTTCTTTCTGGGATTTCTTTTTCTTTTGGAATTTTGTGTTTATCTATCGCTTCCTTAGATGAGTGTGTGAGATTTGTACGCAAACCAACATGATGATCCCTTTGAGGCCACTTTTGGGAGGATGGACCATGGATCATCCATATTTTGGTACGGTCTCGAGATGGAGCCTAATGCAGGCTGTCGCTACCCAACGCCCGTCTTCCCTCTAGCTTGTTGATGTCCACCGTTTAGTGGAGGAGTATGGGATTCCTTTGGTTTACACTATTTATGTCCCTTCTCCCGATAGTCAGTCGGATTCCTTTCCCCCCACTTTTTGTGTTTTTTCACAACCCAACTCAAGGCAGGCCTTCATTTCCCTATTCCTCATTTCTACGAGAAGGTTTCCCATCTTTTTCAAGTCCTTCTCAATCAGCTGACCCCGAACCCCTTCTATTATCCCCTATGGTACTTTAGCTCAATAGTGTCCATGTCAGGAAAAAGGTTTTTTGAATATTTTCAATTAAAGAGATTTGAACTTGGTGTTTTCCATTTGACCTTGCGTCTTGGGGTGTTTTTTTTTGCCTGCGTCCAAATGTTGGAGAAGTAGTTTTCTCTGCCTTTCCCCCCACCCAATGGGTCTTCCTTATAGATGGATTTTTTATCTTCCTTCTAGTGTTTCTTTTTCTATAAAGGATAGGACCACCACATTTTTGTCTTATGTTGGAGGAACTAAATGGCCATTCATATGACTGTCAGAGCTTGATAGATGAGAGGTTCCTCTCTGACTTTGGATTGAATCCTTTAACCACCCCTTCTGAGGGAGTCTTTGGGTATTCAATGTTGTTTTTCTGAATTTTAGTTTACTTTGGGTATTTGAATTATGTATGATAAGCTATTTAGAGATCTTGCTTCAAAAAGCCCAGGGGGTAGTTCTGCATTTTTCTTTTCCAGGGCCCCTAGAGGGACTGCTGCCTCCATTGAGTCAAAAGGGAAACATCTTGCTTATGTGGCCCCATGGGGATTTTCCAAGAGGGAGAAGGGGAGCTCCTCAGGACACCCTTCCCTAGGAGTCCCCCTGCCTGCCTCTATGCGCTCCGCGGCTCTCCTCCCCCAACCTTCCTATCATGTAGGTGGTTCTTTTTCCAAGCCTCAATGTCTTTCTCTCGATTGGGGTCTTTACACATGCCAATCCTTGGATGGAACCTTAGCCTTGTGTTTGGATTTTTGAGAGGGGTGCGAACTCTTGGAGACAAGTACTTTTATCTTCCTTGCCTAAGGAGAATTTGGATAAGATGTTAACTTCCCTTGTCTCTGAGTTATTTTTTTTATGCTTTTCTCCTCACATTTTTTGCTCGACTCTTTTTCTATTTATAATTTTTTGTTTGGTAGTGGTGGTGCTGGAGGAGCTTCTATCCCTCCATCAAGCTGCACTTTCTCCTTCCCAGGGGTTAGGTAGAGGAGGAGGTTAGAAGACAGGGTGGAGTTTTTGCTGGCTCAGAATGCCAAGTTAAAGAAGGCCAAAAACGATGCCATGGGGAGGTATAAGTAAGTTGAGAAGGAAGCAAAAAAGCTGTAGAAATTGTTCTTAGCTCTCATTGAGACTCAGTCAGAGCACTGTTGAAGGTAGCAGAGTGGGCTCACTTGGATTTTCCCAACTCCAATGATGGCAGCAGTACTTGGAATTGTATTGCTAGCTGTCTCCCTAAGTATAAAAAGTTTGAAGAGGTCTAGGGGGAGGTGGCAAGGATAGCAGGGCCCTTCCTAAGGTATGACTTCTAAGCTATCGAGAGTAGTTTGCGTCATATAGATGTCCACCCGGTAGGTGAAGAGAAAGTTTTTCTAAACTTTGAGGCAGTCCTGGAAGGCACTCCCAATCCTTTCACAGATCCCTCTGCTCTTGCTACCGAGACCCCCTCAGCTAATTTAGGTATAGGGGTGTTCACCTTTTGTCCACTCTCAATAAGATTTTCTTGTTGCCTTGGACTTGTCTTGCTAAGCCTGCTGTTTCTTGCATGATTTTTGTTTTTCTTATTGGATGATGTCCGAAAAGAAGAGATTTTGCCGATCAATTTGTGCTATATGAGGCAAAATTACCTATATTTATGCCTCTGAGGTCTCACTCACCTAGGGGTTCTGATTGAATGAGTGTCTATTCTGGATATAGGGCTTGGAAATGGTGATCATGCCTGTTTTAGACCTAGGGCTTTTATGGTATGCCTACTTTTTGGCATGGCTTATTGTTCAAGAAATATTGGCTATGCAACTAGGCCTCATAAACATAGTATTCGAATCATAATATAAAGTTATATGAGAACTATTTACCTGAAAGTCCTTTTAGGGGAGTCATTTGTTTACCTGCCCTCTTTCTTTTTGAGAGGGATGCTTGCTTTGAGGCAGGTCTTTTTCCTTGAGAGGGATGCCTGCCTGAGTTAGACGTAAAACCTCCTGAGGTTATTTATATTCCATGGTCAGGGGGCGTCTCTCCATGTTTTCTAGCTCGTAAGTCCATGGCCTAGTATTCCTATGACCTTGTACGACCCCTCCCAGCTGGGATCTAATTTGCCAATTAGTTTCAGTGTATCCCCTCCTCCTAAGCACTAAATCCCCCACTTGGGAGTTTGGGGGCTTTACCCTCTTGTTGTAAGCATTGTCACCATGCTTCTATATTGTTGCATTAGGAGGAACGTTCTCTCCTGTATTTCTTCGATAAGATTCAGATTTTCTTTAAGAAGGTCAGCGTTACATTCCTTCGAATAATGTATGAGCTGATGAGAAAGCATCACCATTTCGGCAGGGATGATGACTTCTATCCCATATCTAAGGTAAAGGGGTTTTCTCCTATGGAAGTCCTTAGGGTGGTTCGGTAAGCCCTGAGGACATTAGTTAATTCTCCTGCCCAATTCGCTCCTACTCGTTCTAACATTCTCTTGATTCCTTGTAATTGTTATAATGGGTGACCAAAAGCCAATTGGATTGGTTATTTGCTATTCGCCAATTTTTATCGAATAATATTGAATTGATGAACGTATAAAAATTCATTGAGTTGGAAGTGTATTTCGTTGTGCTTACTACTGATATTAAATGGGGCTTTAATGTGTAGTACCCTCTATCGATACTACGAAATATCTCCCCCAAATATCATATTTAAAGTAAACCCTATATATGTAAATATGCACACATCATCCCAATTTCACAATAGATACAGTCAACCCACAAGATTATATATATACATATGTGCATATTCCAAACACCACAAGGTAAACCATCATAAGTGATTCCCACATCTTCCGCATTTTCAATTCCTCTTTATACATTCAAAATGTAAGTTGTATTTTAACTGACGTTTGAGGAGAAAACTGCATACTGGCCCGACCTGACTGAATGCAGTGTTTGGACCTAGCCCTTGATAGGTAGATACCTCAAAATCTACTTTTGAAAAATATTAGTAGAGGAAGGAGCCTGCAACTAAACAAGTAAATAACCGAAACCACCTACATGTGTATATCAAACATAGTCCAGACAAGACAAATAAACAACATATATAGAATATAATCAATTTAATCTCAAGATAATCAACTTTATTGCACAACATAACCAACTCAAGATAGAACAATCAATTAAACTCTTCTTCTCCTAGTCTGCTTACCAGAATTGATATAGTGTTTTTCTGCACCAACTCAATCTCACCATTTATTATTTAATGTTTAAATGAATCCCCTTGACATGCGGCTCATCAATTTCAATTCACATCATAACTCTTTCAATTCAGATCATAGCTCTTTTCATATTGCATCATAACTATTTTTCATATCACATCATAGCTCTTTTAATTTCATTTCGCCATATAGGCTATTCAACAACATCAAGGGTATTCATACCTCAATTATATTCATTTTCTGCCACTCCCTCATTTCCACATATCACCATTCTTGTAAGCAACTAGTAACGTAAAACCATATATCAACATATTTGGAATTAGCCACACACACAATACATACTAGTAACTAGCCACACACACAATACATACTAGCCTCTCCTCCTCTCCAAAAGTTTCTCTCTCTCTCTCTCTCCTCTCCTCTCATTCTCTCCATCTCTTAGTTTCTCTTTTGGTCTTAGAGACCAAAGAAAAGCGGAAGGAGATCAAAACACGTTACCAGTAGCTTTTTTTTTTTATTTCCACTCTTTCTTGATCGTTCTTGCTAGCACGAGAAGGACACGTCCTTTTAGTGGGAGGATAGACTATTCTAGAGTATCCCATTATCGAGATCTCACCTTGAATAGATTCGGAACGGAGTTGGATAATGAAGAAATCAAAGCTTATAGTTGTACGAGAAAAACAACGAGGATAAAAGTCTTTTTATGTTTTTCGCCTCTTCCTGTTCTTCTTGTTGTTTTATGGCTTTTTATTTTTTATTTGTACACCGAGCGCCCGGAAAAGATCAACGGTACACCCCTTAATCATTATTTTTCAATTTTTCGCGCTTCCGCCACCCTTCCCGGGCCAATCCACTTTCTTCAAGTGGTATCAGAGCCCAGTTTGGTGTCTAGGCATAACATGTTTAATGTAGATTTGCATGATAACATGTTTTAATCAACTTTGGAGACACGATTTTTTTGGTTTTAATTGCATGTGTAGATTTAGGGTTTTATATGTTTTAATTTTTTATTTAATTTTGGGCACGAGATTTTTCTTGAAATTTTGAATTTATGAAATATAATTGATTTTTTTTTGTTTCAGGAATTGCAGAAAAAAAAACAAAAAATTCAGAAAAATCAAAAAACGATAGTAGATTTGTTGTTACCTGCCGATTGGTCACTGGTTGGCAGGTGCGCGGCAAGACAAGAGCCTTGCGTGCCCACCTTGGCCAGCACGCCTGCCGACGTGTGTGTTGGCAGGAGCACGCGCGTGCGCGCCTGCTGGCGGCCGATCGGTCCTCATGATCAATTTTTTCTATTTCTTTGAATTTTCTGCATATTTTTTTTGAAACAATTAATTTTGATGAATTTAATTTTTTGTTGAGATTTGGTACAAAATTAAATTATTAAAATTAATTTGAATAGATTTCAAAACAGAATTAATTTTTTGCATGGGTTGCACTTACGTCCACAATTAAGTTGCACTATTTTTTATTTAAAATTCCTTAGATTGGATATGTGATTAATTTATGATATTGGATATCATTATTATAATGCATGGTTTGCATTATAACTTTTTGTGTATGTTTATTTTGAAAATAAATGTGCTATTTTTTTAATTGGATAAACATGGATGATAACGAAGCCCATTTCACCTTGTGAATGATTTTATTTTCTATTGGGTTGGAGCTTCCATGCCTCTTATTTCTTATCTCTTAGTTTTTAGCCTAATGTTTAAGGTTTGCTTTCTCATTATTAATGTGCTCCCTCCACTACTGTTTGGGGTTTGTTTTCAATTGTAATGAGTGTAATAGGTTAGAGAGAGGTTTACTTTTATTTATTATAATAATTTTAAAGAGCAAGCCCATACGATGGAGGCCTATGGGTTGGCGCACACAGATCCATGGAGAAGAGACCCGAAGGACGGAACCCATGAAGGAGATGAAGAAATATAGATTACAAGACCCATAATATATTGATCGGTTAAATATCTTGTAATAACGTAGGGCCTACCCTAGGACTAACCATAGGTAGGCTCAGTCGATTGGGTAGGTATTTGGGCTTGTGATCATCCAATAAAGGGGTGCTAGGCTTCTAATTTTGCGTGCGATGAATTTTTGTTAATGCTTTTAATATTTAGAATATTATGTATGCAAAGTATTAATATGTGATGAAGTCTCGATCAAATAATTAATAACTCTCACTTGGTTGACTAGTTTGAAATATTAGACCCTAAAAATGGAAATAAACAAAGGATTGTTATTCCATGCCTTTCATCTATAGTAATGTAGTGAGGAAGCTGATTTCACCTACACGTGGTCTTACGAGTCGTTCCACATGTGGACTGAAATGAAACTGCACTATTATTGTGAATGACGCACCTATTTCTCTATCTCACGAGTCGTAGGGCCAGATAGTCTGTGCTATAATTCGATTGATGGGTCCGGTCTAACACTAAGTAACGTGATTTGCTTGGAGTCTTTGTAATCACGTGAAGAATGATGAGGCAAAATATCTTGGGGATCTCATAGGTCGAGAATGGTATTGGATACCTCCCACAAGACTATTTCCATGTGAATCGTAAAAGTGGGGCATGGAGAATTTTGCTTGTGTACCTCAAGCCCACTAGAAAAAGGTTATTCAAAACCCCATTTGATAGTGATGGGCTTTTGTAGAAATAGTGGGAGGGTTAATGATTGAAATCCTAGTCCTTACCTTGAACTTAATATTATGATAATCTATTAAAATATTTATGTTATTATAGATGTCTAAGAATCCACTTAATTCCATACTTGAGGCTAATAGATTTGATGGAACAAACTAGAATTGGCTGAGAAGTATGAGGATAGTCCTCGATTTCGAGAACCAGACTTATGTTCTGGATAAGTCTCTACCTCAGACTTTATCGGAAGGGTTTCTGCCAAGAGAACATTTAACGATCAAAAAGTTTACTCAGTGGAATGAGGACAACCGAAAAGTACGCAGTATCATACTGAGCTCAATGAGTAACGAGATCCAGAACTAGTAAAAGAGGTAAGACGACGTCTGGTTGACAATGCACCGCATGAAAGAATTTTATACGATACCAGACTGACATATTAGATATGCCGTGATGAAGACATTCTTCAGTGCTACAACGATTGAAGGGTCATCCGTACGAGAGCATGGAGTGATGATGTTATCCCTAGTGGAAAAGTTCAAGGAAGAAACATACATTGACTTGATCCTATAATCAATACTTCCCTCTTTTGATCAATTTATTATCAACTACAACATGAATGGTCTTGAGAAAAGTCTTCATGAGTTTATTAATATGTTAATTCAGTACGAGACAATGATTGAAAAATCTGTGTCGTTAGTACTAGTGGGATAGTTCAACCTCTAAAGCAAAGAGCAAAATTGCTGGACATGAGAAGAGGGAGAAGAATGAGACGTCTTCTACTGCTGCTAGCATTTCCTATTACAGCGGCAGGTAGGGGTAAAAGAAACAGGAAGAGGGTTCGTCAGTCAAGGATTCTGAATGATATTTGCATCTATTGCCAAGACAAGGACCATTGAAAGAGAGAGTGCCCTAAGCTCCTCTTCGATGAAGGTAAATCTTTAATTGAGTATTAACATAATCGCGATTCTACACTTGGTATTGGATACCAATAATTCATAATCTGTGAATAGTTTGCAGGTGATGATAAGGAGTAGAAAAGACGAAACAAAAAAGTCCTAAGGCTTAGAGATGGCGGGGCAATTGCTGCAAAAAATAGGGACTTAGTTAGGCTTAATGGTGATCATGTTAGGATAGTGTTATGTAACCTATCATGATCAAAATAATATTTTCAATTATTATTGGACAATTTTAATTACATATATTGATCAATAAAGTCTTTTATTTGACATTGAATGAGATTCATGTCTGCTGAGTGAAACATATACTTTATACTATCTCATAATTGAAATATGTATACTCAATAAAGAATAAAATAATAATCAAGAATGAAACTTACAGTTCTGGTAGGTCAATCTCTTCCAGTTGAAGATGAGAAAGATTGATTTGAATAGTACTAGCAATAGTCAATTTGAATTCATTAACTTTCAAAACCTTTTTCGAGAAGTAGAAAGACCGATTCTTTTGTAGGACAAGATGAGTTTATTAGTTGCATATTGGATTGGATCCAGTGTGATATCTATAGGTCACCAAAATACATAAGATCAGGACGAGCTTTACAAGTCTAATTTCGTTTGATGAGGTTCAAAGAATTAGACTTGGAGTGGGGAACCAAATTTATTGCCTTTCAATTGGATCGAAAGGGTGTGTATTTAGTGGGAGTTCTTGAATATCGAAAATGAAAATGTGATTCTCACTCAGTGAAGTTCTTTACTAAAAGAATCACAGTTGACCGGTCTTTGATAAAAAATAAATCAAACTAAGTTAGACTTTGTTTGATGAGTGTTTCAGTGAACAAGTTGCCCTTATTGTATGATGAAACTCTCGTGCCACAAAGTACTGAAGTTAATGGGATATTCCCATACACGTCAAGGAAATAGTTGGAGTAAGTTTTTCATACAACTTCTCAAAAGCATGATTCGTAATCAAATAACATCTCTAACTAATCGTATTCCAATCCTTGTTTGTCCTAACAATTGAATTATAATTCAATAGAACATAAGGAGGAGCCATGTGGGACGTCATTCAGAATCAATGACTTGGAGCCTAAGGATTCACTATAAAGATCAAACTCCTTCAAATCCAGCACTATAAGGTCTACAGGTAAATTTACATCTCCGATTCTCACTAAACTCCCTTTTCTAACACTGTTCACTATCACACCCCCTCCCACGGGCAAATAAACCATCAAATTACATCCCAACGGACTATTCTCTCCCGGTATTTTAGATGCAAATTCGGATGAAATATATGAATGTGTAGAGCCAGGATCAATTAAAACATAAGCCGCAATGTCATATAACAATATTGTACCTGATATCACGTCATTCGATGCTGGGGCTTCCTCTCTAGTAATGTTATATATCCTTGCCTGGGTCTGTCCCTGAGTAACTTGTGCTCCAACCCCCCTCATACCGCTACTAATGGCGTGGCCACTATCTCTGCTAC
>NC_026155.1:1420419-1421409 GCF_000512975.1 Sesamum indicum
CCCTCTTGGTCAACCTACTCGATTCCCCTATTGCATATGTTGATTTCCTCTTCTCTTCCCCCTTCTTCTTGTCCTCCATTACTGCTTCTTCCATCCGAACCGCCGATTCAACAAGAGTTTTAAAATTTGTAATTCTGATTGCGATGCCTTTTCTGATCTCCGGTCGTAGCCCCTGTTCAAAATGGTAGCAACGATCCTCCTGCATCTCTATTGCTTCCGGTGCATACTTGGCTAATGCTGCAAAACGGAGTTCATATTCTGCCACTGTCTGATCATCCCCTTGCACTAAATTCAAAAACTCCATCCTCTTCTTGTCCCGGTACATCTTGGGTCTGTATTTGTCATCAAACTCTTTTTGAAACTCAGCCCAAGTTATTTCCCTTGGCTCATATCCCCTCTTTACAGACCTCCACCAAATCAAGGCGTTACCCACGAACAAAGAAACAACGTACTTAAGTCGATCCTCTGGAGTGCAATTTATTAAGTTCATCACATCTTCGACTTTTTCCCACCATCTCTCAGCAACCTCTGGGTCTAGTGTACCCTCAAATTCTGTAGCCCCCATCTTTCTGATTCTTTCATAGTTACGATCAATGGTAGGAACTACTGGTGCTGGCACTGGAGTGGATGCGCGCGCCTGTGCAAGTAACTGCGCTTGTGCTTGTGCTTGGGCCTGAAAAGCCATTTGAAATATTTGTGCATACTCTGGTGGTAATCCTGCCACTGGAGCACCACCGGGAGGAATAGGAGCCTCAGCACCAACACCCTCTCGACCTACTTCCACCTCACCTGCACTTGCCACTGAGCCCTCTACGGACTCCGCTGACTCTTCCCTATTAGCTACTGGGTCAGCACGTGTACCTTGAGAAACCATCCTACATTAAACAATTCAATCATTAAAGACATCTCACAATCATTACCCTAGAAACGTAGACCTGCTCTGATACCACCCAATGTAGCACCCCCTACTCGCTACATCTAATTATCACT
>NC_026155.1:1421428-1421897 GCF_000512975.1 Sesamum indicum
ATATATATATCACAAAAGGTATTAGATATCACCAAAAGTAATATTTACCCTCACTACATGTTCTCGTGTACATAACCTCAAGAAAAATCATACCACAACTTTTAAACACAAATCCCGACAAAAGACCAGAATATTTACAACCCAAAAATAAAAAACTTTGGCTTCAGAAGTCACGGCTGACCCACCTAATAAAGACGACGGCACCGCTCAAAGTCAATGTGGCTAGTCAGTGTGACCTATCTCCTAAAAAGTACGTGGCAAGGAATGAGCTGCCTACTCAATAAGTATAGCTGATCAGTTTATATATAGATACAGGCAACAATTTCACGTACATGCAGTCACATCGACTAACAGTCATTATCAATAGCAACAACAAATATAAGCAGTAATACCTATTCACAATTGTAAATCAAGCTATGACACAGTATTCAACATTATCGTTTATTAGTTAAGGGCCCCTCTAATTGGT
>NC_026155.1:1422281-1469607 GCF_000512975.1 Sesamum indicum
CAAATAATCCACAACTAATTATATAAACAATCAATATACGAGAGCCACGCATAATAATATTAAGCCAAATTCACGTTCGCATCCAAGAAACCAATATACATAATATATACAATAATACACATATAGATATATATAAATCCAATTAGCTATACTTACCTTAAATCCCAAAATACTTCGATTCACGAAGGACTGCTCAACTCTCTACTTTGTCGTCACGTCCTATAACAAAATGTTATACGTATAGTCAACATATATATAGAATATCATAAACTCTAAATAACCTATTATATAATGTTTGTACATTTATATCAATCTTTTAATATTCTATTTATATTAAAGTCCAACCCCTGTTCCATTTCTTTCAAATAACTACCTTTTCTAAGCTCCTCAAATATATATTTAATTTATCAATAAATTCATAAGAATTCATTTAATCAAACTCCTTATATATCCATAACTATCATTTTTAATAACATTCGTAAATTATATTACCACTGAAACCTCCTTTCCCTAATTAATAACATAATATTTCTAAAATATAACATCCGAAGTATTTCTATGAATTTTCTGTCAATTTACCGTTGCTATAAAATTTAATTAAGCAATAATACATAGAATTACATATTTGGTTAATCATTCCGATGGAATTGTGTAAATTAGTTATAGTAATAATTAAATCTAACAAATCTAATATTTTAATTACCCAACTATATCATTTTTATAGCAATTGTGATTTTTAATTTGACACTAATATAAATAGCCAAAATCATAAAATACTCTGATTAAATAGTTCACCGCTCAATATAATCAACATTTAATAAACGGACTAATTAAATAATATAATTATATAAATTAATAAAAATTAAAATATAAAATCTTACCTCAGTTTCTTCCGTAATTGTGTGTGCAAAGGTGTGTGTATAGATATGAGTGTGTGTGTTTAAAGTGTAAAGTGTGTGTGAGGGTTACTTTTAAAAATGAGGAAGTGTAAAAGAGAGGCCCCACCGCCTCACCCTCAAACTCTCTCTCTCTCCTCACTCATTACATATATATATGTATATTGTTTATATATATAAAAATATTATTATTATTTTATTTATTTAATTAAACTTTTCTCAAAATACCCATTACATCCTTTTAAATTTCTTAATTACTATAATTTGCCCCCAAATATTATAACGAACCCCAATTTAATCCGTTCAAGTTTTATTATATCCCAAATTCAAACTATAATTTTATTTACTAATTACATCTAGATTTCTAATAATTACCAATTAGTCTCCCAATTACATAAAAAATTCTACGGACGTCACACCATGTATCCTATAATGAGTTATAACTCATACAATTAATATATCGGAAATATCATAATTTTTAAGTAAAATATTAAATATTATTCGCACAATTTCTAATAATTCTTTAATATTTCATTTCTATAGAAATATAAATCTTCGTTTTAGTTCTTCTTAATAACTAGATACTCTAGGCCTCATAAAAATACTTATAATCTATCATTTAATTCGTAGGGATTCATGTAACCAAACCCCATATATATTTATAACTATCGTTTTTATAACATCCCTAAATTAGATTATCATTAAAAACTTCAATTTTTCTCTTTAATAATATAATATTTTTTAAATATAATTTTTAGAATATTTCTTTGAATTTTCTATCAATTTCTCGCTATTATATAATTTAATTAAATAATAATACATAGAATTGCATACTTGATTAATAATTCCAGTGGAATTGAATAACTTAACTATAGTAATATTTAAATTTAACAAATGTAATAATCTAATTAACCAACGATATCATTTTTTTATTTGATTTGATATTCAATTCGACACTATTTTAAATATCCAAACTCGTAAAATATTTCGGTTAAATAGTACATCTTCAATATAATCAACTTTTGATAACCAAATTAACTAAATAATATAATTATATAAATTAAATTTGAGTTTTCGTACCTCTATTTCTTTTTTGTTTCCGCGAGAGAGAATTGCAATTTTTTTCAATTGTGTGTGTTGTGTGTTGTGCGGTGTGTGTTGCGTATGTGTGTGTGTATAAAGGAAAATGGAAAGAGAGTGAGGCGGTGGGGATGGTGGCCCACCAGTCCACTCTCAACACTTCCTCCTCTCTTAATATATATGTATATATTTTATTTATATAATATATATAATATTATTATTATTTTATTTATTTAATTAGATTTTTTCAAAAATACGTATTACATCCTCCCTAAATTTTTTGATTAATATAAGTTGTCCTAAATATTATAACGAACTCCAATTTAATCCGTTGAAATTTCACTATATTCCAATTATGACCTATAATTTATTTACTTATTAACTAAGTTTTATTAAGATTTATCAATTAATCCCCCAATTATGTATTATAATCTTTAGGGCGTCACACAATTGTCAAGAGCGGTCTTTAATACCTAAATAAGGATTGAAGAGGTGCTCTTGACACACTAATTACGGAGAGTTGATTCTCGAAGGCTAAGCGGTACTAGCTTCCAGATTCATGTGAATAATGGATAAGTCCTCCAAGTATAGACACGTTCGAACTTGATGTTGAGCGTAGTAGCTTGAAAGGATTTCAAGTAAATATCCCATTTTTTTAAAAAGTTGAACGTAGAACGACTTTAACAAGTTGGTGTTGGAAAGTGGTCTGGACGAAAAACCGCATCTATTGGATGAATATGGTGCCTAGCACGATTGAGCCAGTTGTAGCCTTGGAGGCAAATGACTAGGTTAGGGCTAAAGCTTTTGGGTCAAAGATCTCATCACAAGATTCACGAAAATTCTTAGTTCACAATCATATGCAGGCAGTGATGGTGAAGGAAATACATGGTTGGACCGTGAAGATCTAGCAACAAATAATATAAACCTAGATTACTGAGTATTTAGAAGGTTTGAGTTATGAAACTGAGTCAGATCCTAGATTACTCATATTTAGAAGGTTTGAGTGACATAGGTAATTCCTTAATGGTCAAGTGGGAGATTGTTGGAATAGGTGACCAAACGCCAATTGGATTGGTTGTTTGTCATTCGAATAATATTGAATTGATGAATAAGGTAAGAATTCATTAAGTCGGCAGTGTATTTCGTTGTGCTTACCACTAATATTGAATGGGATCTCAATATCGCAACGAAATGCCCATAGACCGAAAGGTTAAACCCGTTGAGTTGGGTTGCGCATAGGTTTGGCAATCAGAAAATCAACCTCTAAGGGTCAGTCCGAAATGTTCCAAATTGAGGATCCTAAGATAAGGCGTCGATAGTCCTATAATGACTTGCATTAAGTACTACAATCGTATTTCGCCGGAAGGATACGTAGGTCGTTTATGCAATTTTAGTAGATTAGTTGGCAAAGTAGTTGACTGAATCACGGGAACCGTCATATGGAAGCTTCTTTAGGCTTAATCGGTATGACTGGGATTCCTAGTTCCGATAGTATGAGATTAGTCCTCGAACTTGAGGAATTATAGTAATCACATGCATAAGAAGACTGTATCTTGGATATGGCGAGCGGTGGTTGTGTTGTGAGGCATGATCATCATTAGCTTTATCCACTGCAGTCAGAGTATGTAGCAAGGACAGTGGATTCCAAGAGAGAATATGTCCCCTATTAGTATATGATAGAGAGTTATCCTACTATATCTATGCCCCCACCCAGGAGAATAGGCATGGAGAGAGGAGGGTAATGAGAGACTCTACGAGCTAGTGAATAAGAGTGGAGTGCTTTTGGTACTAGTCACATTTTTCCACTAGTTGCTTAGTGTTTTGTTTCATGGTGGGCCAAAAATATCCAGCCTTTAGAGCCTTGTTGGCTAGGGTTCATGTTCCTACATGGACTCCACAACATTAGCCATGGATCTCGTTCAATACATGCACCTCATGAGACAAACATCTTAATAGGAGACGTGTGAATGATTTTTTATATAAGATGTCCCCCTAGAGCAACAAACGAGAGGCTCGACCCTAGTTGCCTCCCATCGGTTCTCCAAAAAATGCCCTTTCTTCAGCCAATACAAGATAGGTGTCAACCAGCCCCCCTCCACTCCCCCGGGAGAACAACTTGGACCTCCAAGGAGGCATCAAGTTTTGGCAAATATTGTATAGTGATTCATCTGATTCTGCAATCTTCCAAAGCACTAGCTAACTTAGATAGATATTCTACCTTAGTATATTGTCTTCTCTAGGAACTTGCATGAGCTGGAAGCTTTCCAGTTTCATCTTCAATTCCTCTATTTGTTGTAGGTATTGTACCATATTATCTTCTTTGGCCTTATGTATTTTGTCTATTTACTTGACTATGAGCTGGGATTTGAGTAGGCTATCGGTGTCAGGCTCTAGATTCGTGAGCCATTTTCATACCCATCGCAAGGGCTTCATACTCAGCTTCGTTATTTGAAGCTTTAAACTAAATCTTACAATGAATTCCATATCTTTTCCTTGAGGAGATGTAATAACTATGCCGACCCCACTCTTATAAGGTAGCTAACCTATGCACACGCACCAACCATATTTGTTTAATGAGAGATTTGTTGGGAAAAGGGCTTACCATTTTAGAGATAAGATCGGCCAGGGCCTGAGCCTTAATGGCTGTTCTAAGTAGATAAGAGATATCGTACTCACTCAACTCCACAACCCACTTTACTAGTCTGCCTGATATGTCGGGGTTCTCAAAGGTCTGTTTTAAGAGGAGGTTAGTCTTTACCGCCATGGGATGTGGAGGAAATAGGGATGCAATCTTCAGGTGGTGACCACCAAGGCGAAGACCATTTTCTTGAGGGGGTGTACCACTCTTCTACTCCATTGAGTACTTTGCTCACATAATAAATGGACACTTGCCTCCTAGCTTCTTCTCTGAGAAGGATAATATTGATCGCCTGGGGAGTCGTGGATATGTAGAGGTACAATATATCTCCTAGGGAAGGTTTGATCAGTAGCAGGAGTTCTACTAGGAAGTCTTTTAGTTATTTGAATGCTTGTTGACAGTCTAGGCCCCACCCAAAGTTTTTGGCCTTCCTTAATATCTTAAATAAGGGTAATCTTTTCTCGGCGGATTTCAAAATAAAGTGGATGGAGGTTGCTATTCTCCCCATCAACCATTGTACTTCGTAAATATTGATTGGGGCTTTCATGTCCAACACTGCCTTGTTTTTAAGAGGATTTACCTTGATGCCTACTAGGTCACCATGAAACCTAGAAATTGTCCCCCTCTACTCCCAATGCACATTTAGTCGGATTAAGCTTTAGCCTATATTCTAGCCAGGCCAATGTTTCTTCTAAGTCCATAATATGATCATCTATTTTTTTTAGATTTTACCAGCATATTGTCTATGTGACCTCTACATTATTTCTCAGTTATGGCATAGTATTTTATCAACCAAGCATTGATATATAGCGCTTGTATTTTTAAGTCCCGAAGGCATAACTATATAACAGAAGGTGCTGGCAGAATTAATGAAACTGACCCTATTCTAATCTTCTGGGAGGCATCCATCATGCTTAATAGTTCACATCCAAAAGTGGAGTCCACTAGCTAATCAATTCTAGGGAGTGGGTAGAAATCCTTTGGACAAGCTCTGTTAAGATTTTGAAAGTTTACGCACATCCTCCACTTGTCCCCTGGTTTGAGGTGGTGTGTGATGATGCTGGGATCTATTCCCTCCAAGACCTATGGGGTCCATGCAAATATATCAGTATTCCATAGAAGTTACTAATTAAATCTTCCTTAACTTGTTCTCACTTTTGGCACCCAACAGGAGTGTTTTCTTCAGGGTCCCCATGTACTAATTCTAACGCGAGAAGTTCTTCTACAGGCTAGATTAAGAAAAATCACAATAAAGAAAATAGAGGGAAACAAATCTTTTGGAGCCAATTGTTTTTCCTACGTCATTTATAAATTTGTAACAAAAAATATTGAGAAAAAGATAAAACGGTGTCATTTTGAACTATATTATAACTTGTTCTTGTTGCAAAAATATATATTGTTTGTTACGACTATTTTTTATAGTAAAAGCTTAATAAGATTGGCATCTTTTATTACGGGTTTAAATTCATAGCTAAAATCATATTTCGCTATGCTATTTTCCTCGTTGTAAATAATTTGATAGCAAAGGCCTTTTTCTTGCAGCGTATGCTAACGATTTATCTACCACTAGGAATATGAAGAGGCAAGTCCTTCAGAAGGGCTCATTTCCCTAAGAGAATGAGAGTGATATGAGGCCTTAGGACAAACCATCTCTCGCGCAAAATCGTATAGTGACATATCCACCAATTCTAAGGGGATATTAAGCTGTATTTGATAGTATGCCTCTCAAAATAGATAATGGTTTAGCTACCATCACTTTTAGAAATTCGACTCACTTCATAGTTGGCTAAGGTGGTAGTAATGACCAAAGGCAACCAATCTGGCCATCTCAGTATGTCCAAGCTGGATGATTAGGGTGTCCTTCACTTTCCTTTATTTGAGTTTTCCTGGCGCTATGTGAGTCTCCACCCATAGATACCTCGTTTCAGAGCCCCAAATGCCGAAGACTTGTGGGTCTCCTTTCTCGGAGGATCAAAACTAAGTTCTTTCAGGGTTTTTCTCTGCATTGTTCTCGCTTTTGGTAAAGGCCAGTACCCTGAGTTTTCTCCTAGCACACGAACTCTTGCAAATACCCATTTTGAATTAGTCATTCTACTTCGTTCTTCATATGTCGACACTCCTCTATAGTGTATCCATAATTGTTATGAAAATGATAATATTTGTCAGATTCATGGCGAGTGGGACTATCTCTACCAGATCTAGGCTAGGCCTTCAAGACCATGAGTGCTTGAGCGATAGGAGTGTAGACGGGCCCCTATTTGGAATGGTGACTTTTTGTCTCATAACTCTGCTCTTGGTTTATTGGAAGGAACATTGTCCTCATCCGGATCCTTCATTTTCTCACCACGTCATTCTCTCTTAGAAATTTAAGCATCCTCCATGTTGATATACTTTATTGCCCTGGTCTCACAAGGCACCTTCCACAAAGCGCAACGTGTGGCTAGTAGTCCGCTGACTACTTCCGTCAATCCCAACACACACTCCCGCTCGGCACTAATGCAGCGCGCCGAAAGGAATCAGAACACGAAAGCAATAACGCAACGACAACAATTCGAATGCACGTTTCAGAAAATAGATTACATTAAACTGAAAAGTGCGAATACAATGATCAACGATGCTAGAGCAAGGGGATCGCCTTGAGGGGGACTCTAACACATCACTATGTCAAGCTTCTTATACTCATCCCCCCCCCCTATAATAGGCTTAAAAAAATAAATCCTATTGAAAACATTAGATATTAAAAAGGCTGAAAAATGCACCACAGGAGGTGTAACGTCCCCCTAAGAAAACTAAACAACAGAAAGCAAATAACAAAGTAGTAAAAGACCAACACCTAGGACTCTAAGACTGCGGATATCTAGCGTCTGTCGATGAAGCCTAAGTGGTCGGCCATGTAGAACGGTTGAGTGGCCGAAGTGCATGTCAAGGGTGCCGAGTGCGCGGGCGGCCATTGACATTCTCCCCCACCTAAGATAGCTACGTCCCCGGCGCTATGGAAGTATAGTACGCTTCGACAAGAGGTAGAAACGCCTTTAGGTTCGTCACTCGATCCCAAGTATTCTCCTCGCTGCTGCATCCCCTCCACTTCACCAAGTACTCTGTGTGGTCTCTCTTCGCGGTACTCGTCACTCAGTGATTCAGGATTGCTTCATCCACATTCTCCTTCGTCTTCGTCAGTTCAAGTTGTAGGCGGCTGGGTTGATTGCAGGTATCGTCCTCCTTATCTGCTGAGTACTTCTTCAAACGGCTCACATGGAAGACATTGTGGATCTTCCACTAGGGCGGCAACTCCACCTTGTACACCAGCGTCCCAATACGCCTAACGACAGGCAAAGGGCCAACATACTTCTGCATCAACTGAGGATCTCTCCCCCTTGATGACTTTGACAATCTCGGATTTGGGACCTTCACCAGCACCAAGTCTCCCGCATTAAACTTGATGAAGCAGCGATTCTGATCTGCATACTTCTTCATCCGCTTCTGAGCTGTTTCCAGGCAACTTTTACCGATATCGACGTTCTGCTTCCACTCCTAGGAGAAACTTCGAGCAAGAGGGGATCTCACACTTTGTGGGGTGTCAAGAGTGTGAGGAAGGAGCAGCTGTTGCCCAGTAACGATTTCAAAAGCGCTCTTGTTGGTGGAAGAGCTCTTTTGGGCATTGAAACACAGCTGAGTGATATCCAGGAGCTTCACCCAATCCTTCTGCGTACCTCGCACAAAGTGCCGAAGGTATTCCTCCAACATAGTATTATAGCGTTTTGTCTGACCATCGGACTGTAGATGATAGCTCGAGCTCATGGAAAGTGTGGACCCGAGGAGTTTGAACAGCTCAGTCCAGAAGGCGCCAGTGAAACGGGAGTCTCGATCACTGACAATATCCTTTGGCAATCCCCAATACTTGACAATGTGCTTGAAGAAGAGATGAGCCGTCCCTTAACATGTTTGGGTGCTGCGATAAATGTAGCATATTTCGACAATCGATCTACCACGACGATAATAGAGCCTAAGTCCACGACCTTAGGCAATCCAGAAATGTAATCCATGGAGATGCTCTCCCATGTACGCTTTGGGATGGGAAGTGGTTGCAACAAACCAGCCTTCTTCTGATGGTCTGCCTTGTCCTGCTGACATATCAAGCAAGTGCGGACATACGTCTCGACATCGTCCCGCATCTGTGGCCAATAGTAGGCCCTCTGCACCAAGGCATACGTGCGCTCCTGTCTTTGGTGTCCTGCCCAAAGAGTGTCGTGGCATTCCGAAATGAATGATTTTCGTAGGTCCTCGCCTCTCATAACATATACGCGGTTTCCTTTGGTCATCAACAATCCATCCTCGACCCAAAACTGTCGAGCCTTCCCCTGCTCGACAAGCCGAATCAGGCCTTGCGCTGCGGAATCTCTCGGTAGTAACTCCCGCACCTGATCCTTCACAAACATAGCAACTACACTAGAGGAGACCGCTGCTATCGACTCCAAATTCGCCAAATCCGCCCTGCGACTCAAGGTGTCTACTGCATGGTTGCTGGAGCCGGCCAGGTACTCCAACACAAAATGAAACTCTGATAGTAACTCCTGCCAACGTGCCCGTCTGCTGGTCAGTTTCGGCTGCGACATGAAGTGACTCACTGCAGTGTTGTCCGTCCTGACCACGAAGGGAGAGCCTAACAGATAATGCCGCCATAGTCGAACACAATGAACTACAGCCATCAATTCTTTCTCGTGCATTGAATAACGCCGTTCAGCATCCTTCAACTTTCTGCTCTCAAAGGCAACTGGATGTCCGTCTTGCATTAGGACTCCTCCTAAAGAAAAGTTTGAAGCATCTGTCTCCACCATGAATGGTTTCAACATATCTGGTAAGGCCAATACAGGATCTGTCACCATCGCTCTCTTCAAATCATTGAAGGCTACTTGACATTGGGGCGTCCAATTCCAAGTCTCTATTTTCTTTAGTAAGTCCGTCAAAGGCGGTGCTATCGCGGAGTAGCCCTTCACAAAGCACCGATAATAATTCACCAAGCCAAGAAATGAGCGCAAGTCATGAACATCGCTCGGCAGTCTCCACTCCTTAATAGCTTAAACTTTCTTGGGGCCCATCCGACTGCGTCCTCTCTCCACAATGTGCCTCAAGAAATTGATACTCTCCCGAGCAAACGAACATTTCGACACCTTCACGTCTAACTCGTGCCCGTGGAGTCTCATCAGAACCTGCTGCAAATGGTCCTCATGCTAGACCAAGATTTTGCTGTACACCACAATGTCGTCCAAGTACACCACCAAAACTCATCAAGAAAATCGTGAAGTACCTGGTTCATCAGGGTGCTGAAGGTTACGGGAGCGTTAGTCAGGCCGAAAGGCATGATAAGAAACTCAAAAGCTTAGTACCTCGTGACAACTATCGTCTTCGCCTCATCGTCCTATTTGATACGGACCTGCTAATAGCCCACCCTCAAGTCTATCTTCGTAAAATAGTTCGTCCGACTTAAACGGTCGAAGCAGTCTGCCACCAACAGTATAGGGTACTTGTTCTTCACAATGATCTTGTTCAGCGCCCGATAGTCACAACACAAGCGTAGGGAGCCGTCGGCCTTCTTCTGAAACAGGATCGGCGCTCCATACGGCGACTTAGCGGGTTTGATGATTCTGCTCTCCAGCATATCCTTCAACTGCTTCCTAAGCTCCACAAGCTCAGGTTGGGACATCCTGTACGGTGCCCTAGCGGGAGGTCTCGTGCTAGGCACCAACTCAATCTCGTGATCCAATGCCCTCTTCGGCGGTAGCTTCTAAGGCAGCTCGTCTGGTATCACATCCTCGAACTCTTTCAACAGCTTCTTAATATCGCCGGGGATGGGCCCTGACGTCTCCTCCATCTCCTCAAAATGAAGAGTGCACAAGTAGGATGGCTCATTCCGCTTGTGCCCCTTCTCAAACTACATGACCGAAAAATTCTTCTCTCCTGTGCGTCCGGCCAAGGTAGGGATGACACAAGGTTTTGCTCCCATCATCATCAGCGAATCAACATGAGATAAGATCGCTGTGCGTGTATCCCGTAGGAATCAAGCCCGAGGATAAGCTTGAAGTCGTCCATCACCACAACAGAAATATTGGTCTTGCCCTCATAAGCACCAACCTTAATCAGCACAAACTTGGCCACACCGGCAATGGGTTGTGCGGCCGAATTGATCGCCTTCAGATGCCCAACTCTCTTCTCCAGCACGAGCCCAAGTCTCGCCACTTCAGCGCTTGCAAGGTAGTTGTGAGAGGCTCCTGTATCAATCACGGCACGGATCGGCTGGCCATGAATCTTCACATCAACGAGCATCAACCTTTTCTTCCTAAGATTCCGGGGCTGAACTTCTTCTTCTTTTTCCGGCTGTTCACGATAAGAGCCAGGACAGTCTTTCTCACAAGTGGTGGCACAACTCTCTTTACCGCCACCGTGGACAATGTACTACACCATTGGGATACAACACCCAAATTGTCCTCATCCTCCTCCGAGTCATTCTCGCCACCTGTCGATGCTTGTAGCTCCACACTTTTCGAGGGTGACGCCTTGTGGGTAAAGGTCGCCAGTGCATTTAGCAATTGTTTCTTTGGGCACTCCCAAAATCTATGCGGACTCGCATAGGCAGCACCCGCTGCTCCTCTGCGGTGCCCCCTATCTGCTCTCTTGGGGCTTGTTCCTGCCTAAACTGCCCTGTGAGCTACTTTGCGCATAGGGCTTCTCTCCCCCACCTCAGTTGCACTTGATGGGCCTGGATCTCCGCATACTTGGTACGCCACTATAGCAGTCACCAGTAGATACATGGTTGTAGTCGATACCTTCCTTGCCTCGTCCTGCACATCTGCCGAGTCTCTGGGTTGAAATCTGCCAAGCGTTCGGCCGCTGTCACAGCTGAACTTAAATCAGTCACCCGTTGGCGCTGCAACTCAAGTCTCGCCCATGGTTTCAAACCTTCCATGAAAGTGAACAGCTTGTCCTTCTCCGACATGTCTCGGATGTTCAGCATCAGCGCTGAGAAAGCTTTCACATATTCCCACACGGAACCTGTATGCTTAAGCTTTTGCAATGCCCGCCTGGCATTGTACTCGACATTCTCCAGGAAAAACTGCTCTCGAATCGCCTCCCGAAGAAGAGCCCACATATCAAGCTACACTTGATGGGCCTGGATCTCCGCATACTTGGTACGCCACTATAGCATAGCGTCACCAGTAGATACATGGTTGTAGTCGACACCTTCCTTGCCTCGTCCTGCACATCTGCCGCAAGGAAGTACTGTTCCATGTCAAAGAAGAAGTTCTCGACCTCCTTCACATCACGAGCAATGCTATAGGCCTTCGGTTCAGGAATTCGAAGCCTAGCACCGGGGTTATGAGCAACAACAGGGGTGCTACTCACAGCACGTTGGAGCAAACCAATCTAAATGGACATCTGCTCCATGTCACGCCGCATATCGGCAAAGCCATCGCCTCCAAAGGCACCAGCCATTTCTTGAATCACCTGCCGACATTCGTCCAACTCTGAATTCAACACCGTGATCTCAGATTCCAGGGAAGAGACCTTCTCCTCCAATTCAGCCAACCGAGAGTGTCCGTCCTCCGAGTTCTCAGTTCCCTTGCTAGGCGAGGCTGCGTGTCGTGGGCTCTCCGCATCTTGCCCCGACACCCTCGTAGCAGCAGCATTCACTTGGGTCACTGCAACCCGCCTCGACCCCATCTCGGCACGAAGCTTTGGTACCACCTCTCACGAGGCGCCTTCCACAAAGCGTAACGTGTGGCTAGTAGTCCGCTGACTACTTCCGCCAATCTCAACACGCACTCCCGCTCGGCACTAACGCAGCACGCCGACAGAAATCATAATACGAAAGCAATAACGCAACGACAGTAATTCGAATGCACGATTTCATAAAATAGATTGCATTAAACTGAAAAGTGTGAATACAATGATCAACGATGCTAGAGCAAGGGGATCGCCTTGAGGGGGATTCTAACACGTCACTATGCCAAGCTTCTTATACTCATTCCCCCTTATAATAGGCTTAAAAAAATAAATCCTATTGAAAGCACTAGATATTGAAAAGGCTGAAAAATGCACCTCAGGAGGCGTAACGTCCCCTTGAGCAATCTAAACAACAGAAAGCAAATAACAAAGTAGTAAAAGACCAACACCTAGGACTCTAAGACTACGGATATCCAGGGTCTGTCAATGAAGCCTGAGTGGTCAGCCATGTAGAACGGTTGAGTGGCCGAAGTGCACGTCAAGGGTGTCAAGTGCGTGGGCGACCCTTGGCACCTGGCCAGAAGGGCGTCGAATCTTGAGGCAGGCTTCTTAGCTAGAGATCTGCAAAAATCCCTATCCATTGCCATTGAGATAAAGCTTTAGCCTTGACTTCTTGAGTGATAGAAGACACCTTCAAAGCTGTCGTGTTGAATATGTCAAGATAGTCCTTTAGGGATACCTCATCCTTCTGTCGAATCTTGAAGAAGCTGAGCTCCATCTCTGGTACTTCTTGCTGCTAGAAAACTGATGCAAGAATAGGACCAAAAATTCTGAAAGCTTCCTATTGCGCCTGCCAGCAATTGGTTGAACCATTGTTGGGAAGCCCTTGTAAAAGTGGTGTTGAAGACTCGATACTTAATTCCATTGATGTAATGTTACAAGAGAGTTGTGTCCTCAAAATGAGACAAATGTTCCTGGATCCATGGTGCCATCATACTCAGCGATGATAGGGGTCCGACAGTTCAAAGGAAGCTTATCCATCATGATTCCTTTAGTAAAGGGGACCCCACAATGTTCCTCCAAGGGTGCTCCCATGACTTGATATTGGACGTTCTGAAGTCCCTTCTGTAAACACTCCAGACGGGTTATCCATTGAGAGAGAATTCCTTATGGGAATTCTGGGGGTTGATTTGGCCTTTCCTAGGGGCCACTAGTCCTTGGGCCTTGACATCCAGGGGGCATGCGCGTCATAGCCATCAATTGCTTCCGTACTGTTGATGTAATCATCTGCTGTATAGTCCCCATCACATCCTTGAGGATGTGTCCAACAACGTGCTGTTTCGCAGGGGATCCACTAAAGGTTCAAAATGCCTGGAAGATCCTGCGATCGCTGATCGTCCAACAGGAGCTAGGGAGGTGTCTGCCACTACCTAGAGGGCTTGAGTATTCCTGGCTACATCCACAGCCTCTTGTTTGTTGGGGTGGTTGTTTGTAGCATCTATTAGTTCTCGCATCTTAGTTTTGTTTCCCACAAATAGTGCCACTTGATGTGTGCAAAAATCCTGGGTGAGCTAAATTCTTTACAAGCCTAATGGCAGGAACTTGGGAAAAAAAATATTAGCACTCCGACGCCTAAGTCAATTTAATTTTCAAATAATAATTTTAAGAAAAAGAGATGAGACGAAAATAAAATAGCAAGCTATATTGAAAGAATGAGTGAAATGAGTGTATATGGCAGAAATTGTTGTGTATGCTTAAAGAAAATGTCCCCCTGCTTGAGAAGGTAAAACCTACTTTTATACTTGCATCCTCAAGCGAGGGAGGACTCCTACCCTTTAAGGAGTTCGGGAGGCGGTTGCTAATGAATAAGTCTCCTCAACATCCACCTTGGCTGAGGAATCCAAGCTAAGTAGGAATCCTACTCTTTTAGGGATCTGACCATATGGACATCCTTATCACTTTCACAACGAGTAGTTTGTAGCCATCTCGACAAGTGCCCTTCTGACCTCCTAAATGCTTGGGTCAGCAGTTTCCTTCCTAGGCCTTGTCTCTCATGAGCCCTTGTCGGGGGAAGGCTCTTGAAGGCCTTCCCAAGGCTTCTTGTTATATTGAGCCTCTTGGGCCTACTGTCAGACTGGTGTATGGGCCGCAAGTTGGGTTGTTCATTCATGGCCATATCAAAAAAAAAATTGACAAAAATATTAATTGTTGATAAAAATATTTTTTTTGTCTTGCAAAGTATTAAATTCTTTTATGCAAAATTATTTTTTGCAAAAGTATGAAGTTTTTTCTATACGAATCTATGTCCGAGGGAGTAAATTGTACTAGAACTTTAAATGTGGGGGACCAAAATAATTTACATTAATAAGGTAAAACTTTACGAAGGATAGTCCATAAAATTAAATCATATAATCAGATCGAAAAATTAATGCAGAAAAGTCATTAGAGGTATTAATTTGAAGTTAATTAAAATGATAGGATGATCTTGAAATTTGTTTGAAAAATTAGGGAGAAATTTTTTTTTTATCCAAATTTAAAATAGAGGAAGTTGAAGTTTAAACGCTCCATATGATTTCTTGGTAAAATTAGACTAAAGTCCATCTCAATTAAGTACTTTTGAGCTTTTAGTTAAAAAGAAATTATTTTAGAGTGTTTGCAAACTGAATCTTTTATGGGTTTTGGAGGAAAAAAACAATAGTAAAAGTTGAGAGTGGATATTACGCAGCAAGTCAGACCACTGTATAAAAGGGAAGAGCATGTCTATGGATCAAATTCTATTTGTTTTTCTAAACTTTGGACATAGATTAGAATTTCTTTGACTGTAAAGCGAGTAAGTACTCCTCATTTACTGTTTTCGAATTGTACACTCTATAATTTTTTCTGAAGTAATAAACAGGTAGGGGTCCGCCAAACCCCCCGCCTAGGCACAGGCGGCTTTCGCAAAAAAAAAAAGAAAAAAAAAAGTTGAGAGCGCCCCCGCCTAGGCACAGGCGGCTTTCGCAAAAAAAAAAAGAAAAAAAAAAGTTGAGAGCGGATTAATGAATACTTGTAATTGCTTCTGGTAATAGTCCTACTTCATATATATATATATATATATATATATATATATAAAATCACATTTGTTTCAAATTTCAACTTTTTTCCCAAAATTTTATCTCTTTTGGAAAAGCATAAATTTTGACAAACAGTCCCTTGCTATTAAATAGCTGACCAAATACTTGTGAGAATGAAAGATGGGCTTCATATTCTTAGCTGAAGCCCACTTCCAACAGTTGGGCTCTTCTTGGACGGCCCATTTAAGGGTATGGGCCCAATTTTGGAATTTCTTCTCCCAATAAAGATTTTTCTAAATGGCCTATTTTTGCTGCATAGCAACGCTCCAGGTAAGTCCAAATCCAAGGTTGAGTGCATGCGAAAGACACGCCCGCGCACACACTCACCACCAGAGAGGGTGTGCGCGAGCGCCTCGGACAGTTCTTTGTATTATATGCTTGGCAATTAATGTAAGGATGGGTATTTTACAAGTGATTTTTATGGGGGGATATTAGGGTGAATAGCAATTTATCTCCTGTGATATTGAAAATGAGAATATTACTCCCATATGAAAAAAAATATAGCAATTTATCCCCTTATACTTTTAAAAATAAAGCAATTTACCTCCTTATATAGGGAGGTACATTGCTTCATTTTAAAAAATATAGGGAGGTAAATTGTTGTATTATAAAAAATATAGGGAGATAAATCGCTATTTAATTTTTCATAAGGGGATAGTTTCCTCATTTGTGATATCACAAGGGAGTTGCTTACATTTTTTCCGGGAGTTTTATAAGATATTAATCATCATAACTCGATTTATTGACAGATTAGTCTGGTTGATCATTTGATCATTTCTAGATTATTAGGGTTTCATTTTTGGTTGTATGATATCGGTCTATTACTATGAACACATGATCTTCAAACATCAGGAATATTATTGCACTGCATTTACAACCTAGTACTTGAGCTATTTTAGGGTTGATTTTACTGATTAAAATATTAAAAAGTTATAATTAGGGTTTACAACATGAGACGAAAAGGTCCACACGACCATGATGTTATTGTACCTCAATATTGGCATCAAATAAAATAATCTATGAAACTTAACGTTTATGACGCATGAATACGGACACGACGGTCTCATAATATTAAAATATACAATATAAAAAACATCAAGATAAAATATAAAATAAGCATATTTTATATTTAAGTTCTTAATCAAAATGCATAGCTTCAAAATATACATTAAAAAATTTTCAAAATACATTGCACACACCAAAATGCGTGTTCGACCGATCATGTTCTTCTTTTTAATTTTATATTTTCAAACATATAAATATTATATCTTACATGTGTCTTACACTGTATTAAATAATTTTTTAAAATATCAATAAATATTATATATATATATATATATATATATAAGTGAAAGTAAGAAAAATATGTAGTTAAAGAGACAAAAAGATGATCAAATGATTTTGAAATCACTAAAGTATTAAAGATCTTAGATCAGTCATCTGAATGAAATTGACATAATACATCCTCAACAACTATTTTTAACAACCATAGCCCCCCCCCCCCCCCCCCCCCCTCTTTGGCCCAACCTCCTACCCAAACTATGAACTTTGCAACCATTCAATGGCCTATTAGGTCATCCAAAAATTCTAATTCAAATCAAACATAATTAAACTAAAAAAATAGTTTGTATTTATTTATTTTAATCAGAATCCAACGATTTTATTTTTAAAATACGCATCATTAGAAAAATAGGATATTTGGATTTATATGTTGTTCAAATCTCTCGTTTTCATCTAACGTGAAGTGATAGTATATAGCCATCAATGTTATGCATTACATAAGTTGAAATGCTGACATATTGCGAGTTACGTCTAAATTTGGGCCAATACATATCTTCTATGGATGTACATACAAGTATGAATTGTATATAACAATAATGACATCTACACTTCCCGATTTACGATTTATTTATAACAAATCACTCTTACTTTTGAATAATTATACATATACCCATCAGAAATGCCAACATCATTTACATGAACAGCTCCTACTTGTTTAAAAATTACACATACACCTTGTAGAAACGTCGACAAACATTGCACGAAACATTCCTATTATTTCAGCTGTCAGAAATAGTTCCATAATTACGTAAAAAGTGAGGATTATTTTACTGACTGAGTGGCAGGCTCATCCCTCTGTTGACATTTTCTTTTAGGAGTAGACTTTGAGGTGTCTGACTGTTGAAGAGTAGGTCTACGCACTATACTCATGCAGGTCGGGCCAGTATGCTGTTTTCTCCTCTTTGTCAGCTAGAGTATAAATCTTATTTTGTTTGTATAAAGAGAACATAGGCGTAGAGATCAACTGCGGTGGATCACCTGTGGTGTTTGATTTGTACATATGTGATGTTGTGGGTTGATTATGTTGTTATGACGTTATGATTACGTATGCATATTGATTAGATGATTATGTGCATTTATATGGTGTATATATATATTTGTGCAGATAAAGGGGAATTTTATTTTATTTTTGTATTTTTATTTATGATGGTGTAGTTCAATAAATGCATATTAATGGTACCTAGATTTCAACAAGGGATGCTCTTTAATTGTTCCCACTATCTTGTCAAAGATAATTCCTCCTCTCTCCCCTACTCCCACTTTTTCAAGAATGTGGACAAATTCTCACTTTGCATTATTATTTTATTTAGGCATTATGTCACAATTAAAGTCTAAAATCAACTTAAATAAAATAAAATAATATTCTTGCCCTTTTGGGTTTTATATTGTCCTACAAATATGTGCAATCCCATTAATTACACTTGTTTTTTTTTCTTTTAATAATATGAAATTGATATCAAGAATAGACAACCTTTTTTATTTTTTTCATGTATCAATCTTTTTTATTTACTTTATGTGATATTTAGAGTAGATATTTAAAATTATATGTTCGAGTCCCGCAAGACGTGTCGTATTTATCTTTTTTTTTAAATATATTAATGTATTGATTGAACTGACTTGTTCTTGAATTTATTGAAATATTAATGTACTCATATACTTAGTACTTCGAGAAAAAAAATAGAATTCAGAATTTGCTTTTATCGGCAACTTAAATATAATCATTTATTTTATTTGCTTTTATTTCTAAAAAATTATTTTATATTAAGAGGTACTTTCTTCGTATCACCAAAAAATAAAAATAAAAAATCAGATGATTTTTTGATTGAAAAAAATAATGAGATATGGATTGTACTATTTTTAGAAGAATTCTTACATTCACAAAACACCACAAAAATCTTTCTCGGATTATTGTATGGTAAACCTGCAATGTTGTACGTCGTCAAATCAAGATTAAAAATTAGGAAAGTGATTGATTGACGGCTGGAGATTAAGATAGAGGTGGGCCTGTGGTGTGGAGCAGTGGGGTATGGTCCCACTCCATGAAAATGACTGGTTGATTGATGAGGTAATAGATCTAACAGCTGAGAATTATGGCCAATTTGGTGGAGCCCACTTGCATGTGATGGGTTACGCGAATTTCTCTCTACTCCAATTGCCTTGTTCGGGCCCACGACCATTTCTTCATCACTCGCTTTGATGTGGGTACCCATGCACCCTTCCACAGGAGATTTCACCATCTCAGTTTTCAAGCTGTACAACTTCAACACTAATGAGACAATCTTTCCCATGATTCATCACCGTTCCCACATCGGTTTAATGAGTCAAAATATATATATATATAAGGATATAATTATATTTTTTTTTTAATAAAATTTGATATCATTATATATAATTATTTTATAATTTAAAATTTTTGCCAAATGCTTGTAACGTCTATTATATTAGTCAAAATTTACCAAATTTATTTGTATTAGTAAAAAGAAAAATGAATAAAAATCGACATTTATTACCGATTGACTTATACCTAACTTATTACACATCTTTTCTGATCAAACTTTCATTATAAGGGTGAAAATGGACCTCCACATTCAGTAGCGTGTGAAAATATATAAAAATAGTTTGATCGAAAAAAATTTGTCCGACTTGTAATAAGTTAGTAATAATTCAATCAAATAGTATATATGAAACTTGATTCATTATTTTTGCTAATATTAATAAATTCAATAAATTTTGACTAACGGATAAATCTATTTGCTAAATGAAAATAAATATCAGAGGTATTAGACATAATTTTGTATATCACAAAGAGTTTGACCGTAATTATACCGAACTTAAAAAAAAAAAAAAAGACGGTGAATTATCCTATATATGTATACTCTAAATATGTTTAAGATGGTAATTGAATTTATTTTATTTATTTATTTTTTATTTTCTTATCTCTCCTTTCATATAACTTAATATTTTCTTCTTTACTCTCACATAATTGTTACACTACAAAAAAATCGGAGATTTGTAACGGTTTTTTATGTGGCCGTTCAAAAATGCACAACTTTTCTTACATATTTGTAATGAATTGGATGTGATGACGTCATGAAAGGGTTGATAAAAATTTACTTTTTTTATAACAGCCAAAGCTGTTCAGGAACCGTTACAAATTCTTTGTCCCGTAAAGCCGTTACAAAATTACAATCGTTACATTTTGTAATGGTTTCTGAAATTAGGGACAACCAACTTTTTGCATTATATCAGCCGTTACAAAACACATTACATATACTTGGCCATTACTATTTTCCTAAGATTTTTGTAATGGTGTGTAGTATTTGTAATGGTCTTGAAAAAAGTTCGAAACCGTTACAATTACAGTGGAAAAAATCGTGAGAAATTGTGCAATAAGAAGGTGTTATAAAAATCGCATCATTAAGGACATTTTTTTTTTATAGATACTATTACAAAAGCTGTTCCAAAGGCGGACATGATAACGGCTAGTTTTCAAAGGCTATATTAATCGTTCCAAAAGCCGTTAGAAAGGCCATCACCAAAATTGATTATATATAATTGTGTTGCAAGTTGTTTCATTTCATTTCATTTATGGTACAAATTCTTATTAACCACAGACACTCTCAATATTCTGATTTTCGTGCATATACACTTGGATTAGGTAGATTATTACTTAATTATTGGACCGTCAACTGCTGATCATCTCTTAAGTTGGTTGATCAGGTAACAACAACTAATTGAACTCTTTTATGTTAATTAAATTAATTATAATTTACTTATTTGAATTTTATGATTTTTTTATTTGTAAAAATACAATTAAAATAATATTTTTATTTTTGTAAAAAAAATATTTTTATTTTCTTATTATATTATATTTTTTTATTGAATGTTGCATTTTAAGAAATTATAACTACCTACATATAACAAAAATTTCAATAATTTATTTTTTAAAAAATAAATTGAATACAATTCAATATTAAAAAATATTTTTTTTCATTGTATTTGTAACGGCTTTTGAAATATTAATTACTGTCATGTAATCCTGAAGTCGTTATAACGATCGTGCAAAAGATGATTATCAATTTGAAAAAGGCCATCCCAAAAGTCGTTAATAAAGTACTGTAAAAAATAGTAACATAGACAGATACAAAATCAAAACCAACATACACATAAAGTGTTACAAAGGCCGTTGCAAAAACTATTGAAAAAAAAAATACAAAACTTGATACAAAAATCGTTACAACATAATGCAAGATCGTTACAAAGTGTAATCTAAAAATCGAGCCGAAGTATAAGCACAATTATACCTATATGTGTTACAAAGGCCCTTCTAATAAAAATTAAATCAAAATTAACTGAACCGTTCCAGAAGCAGATCCAAATTCATTTTTTTTCCATTAGACTACAATTGTAACAGTCATGCGTGGCCGGTAAAAAGACCGTCACAAATTGTAATGCTTTCAAGCATGTCATTATAAATATTTTGTAAAGCTGAAAAAAGCTTCATTTTTTACAACAGTTACTGTCCAAATTCAACAAGATCCGCATTCTTAGTCAACAACTGTAGGAGGGGGATGTCGGACAATTCAATAGTTTGGACTCAAAATTTTATACAAAAAAAAGTCTTGCATTCGAACGGGATGAAAATTTGTCTTAGTTCATATGGAACCATATGAAAAAGATAAGTCATCAAGAATTCGAAGCCCTCACTCCACACACTTGGGATCCAATTTTCCTCTTTATAGCATTAGTCCCATCAGAGCAAAAACCCATCCCCCATCCCAAGTGCTCCAAATTTGACCTTTTTGAAGCGTGGACACTATTGGCATAGAAGGCTACATCTAGGGTTTTCAGACATGCCCAAGAATTGAATTCTCAGTTCATCAATTAGGGTTATTAGGAAAATCTGACCCCCAAAAGTTCAAAGTGTTCAGACTTTATTTGGAAGTTTCGTGCATGAGAAAAGAAGAACTACTTCTGGTTGTTTCAAGGACCACGTTCTATTAATGTGTGTGCTATGTCATAACATGTCATCTAGAGAGGGGGAGAAATGCAATTTACCCCCTCTGTTAATATAAATGTGTAAATACCACTTTTTTAAAAAAACTCAATAATAATTTACGTCTCTATATTTTTATAAATGGAGCAAAAATTCTCCTACGTACAGCAGTGCATTACACGCGCTGCCTTTGCATCTGAGCAAAGATTGGAGGAAAAATCAACAACTTGGTGGAAATTACACTATACCCTATTCCTTCTATTTAAATCCCATTTTTTCATTTCTCTCTTGCATTTAGTAGAAAAAAATCTCACAAAATATGGCTGGTAATAGAGAAAATTTTGTCATTGTGGAAGGCTTGCGATTTTGAAAACCTCATGGACCGACGACAACCCATTTTAACAGCACCAAGTTGTTGATTTTTCCTCTAATTCTCCATGCTTTTCCTCCAATTCTACATGCTTTCCCTCCATATTTAACAGCACCTAATGGATTTCAGTAGCTGCCGTTAAGTTTTAACAGAAATCCCCAACCGGGACTGAAATTGGAAAAAAAATCCACTTACGGGACCAAATGTGCGAATTGCCCTTAATATGGGACTAAAATTGGAATCGAGTCCACTAATGGGACCAAAAATGTAATTTACCCCTCTTCTTGCTACGTATACACACATTCTTACATTTCTCTCTCACACATATAGCCCTTTTCTCCACATACACAAAACACTCTTCCAACTCTTCTTTCTTCCATAAAAGATGGTCAATTTGTCTTCCACATCATAATTTTAGCCACATAGGATTATAAATCAACAAAAATACATCTACGTGTCATGTCATGTCACTTTTCTAGCGTAAATTATAATTCCAATCGACCACAGAACTAAACTAATCAATTTTGCAAGTTAATTGGAGTTAATAAAAAATGGGCATACTTATAGGACTAAAACTAAAATTAGGCATACTTATAGGACTAAAACTAAAATTAGGCATACTTATAGGACTAAAACTAAAATTAGGCATACTTATAGGACTAAAATTAAAATTAGGCATACTTATAGGACTACATTATAAGTAGTAATTATCTTTTCAATAGTGGAAATATTATCCTTTTCTTCTTTTAACTGTGTGAAATTTTGAAATCTTTAAATTCAAATTAATAAAATAATTTATACTAATTCGACCCAACCCATTTTAAACCCATTCATTTAAACTCATTTTGAAGCCGACCCATTTAGACTCATTTTTTGAGTGCGAACAAATTGACATTATATGGCAATGAGAATGCAAGAATTATGAGGACAAACTGCATAAATTTAATTTCATTTTTTTTTTACTTTTCTTAAGTCAAACTGTCTGTATGTAGACAGGAGGGCTTAACGAACCATTACCAGTTTGTCATGTTTCTTTCAAGAAAGACCCCATAATTGATTTTACCAAGCTAGGAATATGATTCAAGAAAGCTACCTATATGTACGTATCTATATATATATGTGTGTCTACATAGCCAAATCTTCTAATTTTTAATTTAATTTGTAATCATCTTATCCATCTAAGAATTTTTCTGTAATAATAATTAAAAAAAAGAGAGAGAGAGAGAGAGAGAGAGAGAGAAGTACAGATTGTAATGATGAATGTGCCAAAAATTGAAGAATTATGGTCCCTCCTTCCTTGCCAAGCCCTACATGGGGATGAAAAGACAGTGTACAAGGAGGGATGGGAATGGAAGCAATGGGAAAGAGAAAGTTCACCACTTTCGGACAATTTGGAGGAATTTTGTTTCACGATTCTTCCCACAGTTCCCTTGTCCTCTTTTCAATTACTTCTCTCAGACATTTTATCGAACACTTACAAAATATAACAATTCCAGAATAGTATCATTGCTTTTTTGGCCCGCTTCATCAACAACTTACCTCTCAATGCAAAAGGCCACCCCCTTTTCTTGGCCTCACGGTTCTGCCTTTTCCTATGCAAACACCACCCACCCTACCGCCACAGACAAATCATCTTCATTCAATATATGTGTGGGCGCGCTGTCATTTAATCGCTGCCTGTCTCGCGTATAAACACGAGCCATTGTTTTAGAGTGTGTATTTGTAATTTTTAAAAAAGTAGAGGTGATTTGTATAAATTATGTTGACGTTTTCTGTGGGCATATGAATAATTTTTCAAAAGACATGGGTGGTTTATGTAAATAGACAAGGATGTATATGTACTTATTCCTAATTATTAGTAAAATTACAAGTCGGTTTTTCACTCCTCAAATTTCGACTTTTGTTTTCAAATACTCCAAATTTTTACTAATGTTTAAATTATAATTCCATTTACAATTTATTTTCCTATATAAATGAAAATATGATTAATTACATTTACCACCCCTGAAGTATACCCACTATTGCAAACACCCCTCTAATGTCTGAAATGTACAAAAAAGGTCCAATTAACTTAACGACGTCAGTAAAACTATTAGATTGATACCGTGGCACTATTATGGCATTGTTGTGGTCTTTATAAGTGTTTGAAAAGTTCGTTAAAATTTTCTGGATATTTTTTTCGTCGCAGGTTTCATTGTAAGTTTAATTTCTTTTGTTACTCATTTTAGCAAAAATAAAAATAAGTAATAAATTAAAATAAAATTATAATTAAAACTAAACGAAAAATTTGCTATATTATTTTTCAGTGAAATCGGCTTGATTTTTCGAATATAATTTTTTTTATATTTTTGTTTTCAAATGTACACATCAACTCGAACATAAGTGTTAGGGGGTAAAATTATTCGAAAAATTCTAACAAATATTTTCAAAAAAATTCTAACATATATATTTAATGAGTGACGTAAATATAATTAACCCTAAAAATTATTGCAGGAATTAAAAAATATCAATTTTGAAAAGTAAAAAAAGAAAATGGTGATGAGAGAGGAGATGGGACACGCGTCGAAGAAGGAGTGGTGGAAGTAGACGTAAAATGAAGCCAAAGGCGAAGGCCATCGATGCAATAAATGCAGGCAGCAGTTTCTCCCTACAAACTCTGCGTCCCTCATTTAATGCACTTCTGCCTCCTCCTCCCCCACCCACCCCTCTACCCTCCATTCCACCTACATGTACGATATACAAATTTTCATATATAGAAGAAATAATTACGTTTATACTCCTTACCATCTATTTATGATTCGGGTCGAATAATACGATCTCTCCAACGAGACCCAAAAAATGTAAGAAAATTTGAGAAAATAATATCGTTGAGTTTGCTGAGTGGTTCTCAATTAAAAAATTTTTGATGTTTATGTTAGTTCGAGATTAAAATCGAAAGTTTAGAAGTGTCAGTGAATTGCAGTAAAGTATATCTTACAATAATGAAGCATGATGAATGTATTTATAGGGCCAAATGCACTCACTTGCTTGGTCCACGTAGCGTTATCACCAGTTGGGTGCGATTAGATTTACGGTCCTGATTTTGCGGTTTTTTGATGGGGTCGGGTCATTGGAGCAGGTTGGATCAGGCGACCAGACCTGAAACAGGGGCGCGGATCATGTGGCATGTTCGGCATTTTCTTTTAAAAAAAGGGGAGGTATTTATGTCTTTTTTGTGAATAATCGTATTATATCCTTATTATTTATATAAATTATTATTGTCTTTTGAATAATAATATATGATAGTAATTTGTCGCACACTTTATGTGTATGCAATTTTTATAAATATTATTTAAAATAGAAATATTTATTATTTAATAAAGTATATATAAAATAATAAGTTAATACTAAATTTGAAAAAAAAATGGTGCCAAAAAAGGATGAAAGAAAATTAAAATAAAAAAAAATAACTATCAAAAGATAATGGGATGCAAAATTAAATAAAAATTTAAAAAAATAAATATAAAAAAAATATCAAAAGTAAGAGAGATACCAAAGAGATGCTCACCCTTTTTATATATAGTATATATATTCACAAAAAAAGTTAACATCGTTTATACGAATTACCTTTTTTTAAAAAAAAAAAATTAAACGTATACCACCTCAAAAGATCAATATCATTACACAAACTATCTCTGTAATAATTCAAAAAATGGGGATGACTAGTGTAAATGTAACATACGTCAAGGGCTGGTATAAATGTAATTATCACTATATACTACGGTCTGTTATTTGGTTGGTATGATTATGCATGACGGTATTCCGACCATGCATAATTATTTATTTGGTTGAATTGATTAGAGCTCAATATAAACACTAGACTCGATCTTATGAATCCTTATATAACGGATACTGTATACTATCTCGACAGTGGGATAAACATTCAAGTGATAATGATATTTCCGATTTATATTTGAATCAAAATGCCCCTAAACTTTAACAAAATATATTAATGTATTTTGACTATCTTTTTCTTCTCTCTTTTTGCAAAAAATTATTTAGGGATATTTTTTTTTCATTTTTTTATGAGTTATATAAACTTGCAAACAATGATTTTAATGAGATGAATTTGAAATAAAAATTAATAAAATAAAATTATTATAAACATTATCTTGAAATATGTTCATTTAATCAATAATGAAAGTGTATATATCTTTTTGTAACTATTCATAGTTTATACAATCAAATATAAGATTGAATTTTATATGAAATATCACACTCTATAACATATCAAACCAAACAAAAAATAATTAATCGAGGAATTAATTATTATTTTATTTTTTATTTCACCCAATCCTTTGATCAAATCCTTCCGATCAAACATGCTATATGCTTATATAAATGCGAGGGGAAGTGTAGCGTAAACTTAATATTAATGCTCATATGTACACTCCAGTATCTACAAGTTCATCATTTTTAATCTTTAAATTATGGTTCCGAGGAGTCAGGTACGAGGTGCCCTAAAAGAATTCGGGCGGCAAATACACAACAGACCACTTGCTCTAACATCACTCGAAGATTCACTTTAATGGATTATTTACATCCGTTAAAACCAGGACATGTGACGGCAGGAGGAGATGAGTTGGAAGCGCTCTTCTAAGGTACCTCGCTAAAGGAGCCCTCTCCGTAGAGGGATGTCTATTATTGAATCTTGGAAGGTGTGGATCTTGCTACCTCACCTGAAGGCTGAAGATGCAGATAAATTTCAACTGTCAAAATCAAAACACGTGTCAACGAAAGAAGACCAGTTTTAATGTGTCCTTAACTCGAAGACGACTACTTTCCCATAGTTTAAGAAAGCCATGGACTCCTCAGCCCAAAATACAAGAAATTTTGATTTATTCACAATAATCTTGGTTCTACATATAAATAACACCCTTCAAATTAAAAAAAAAAAAAACAAAGAAAGAAAACACCTTGAATTTTACATTCAACCTCATTTATTTATATTTTTGTTAATTTCTATCACTTTATTTTATTATTATCCTAAAATTTTGAGGCTGACACTTTTGATCAACTTTAATTTTAATTTTGCAATCGAGAATAATAATTTAAAAAAATAACACGATTGGTCAAATTTATGTCTAGAAATATCCGTTTTTTCAGAAAATGAGGTTTTCACATGTAAAGAATGTGTCTTTTCTATCGAAAATTGTACCAAATGTGATACTTTTATTAAATTATTGTCCTCAACTACAAATCGAAATCAGAATAAATCAGAAGTGTCACCCACTACATTTGCTGGATAAAAAATGCATTTTTTCTACAAATTAATAATATTCACCATGGTTAAACAATTTTAATACAAATATGAGTGGTTTTGATCATGGTCAATTAATATTTTTCATAACTTTTAGCTATGATTAATGTTTTGACCTCATCTATAAAAATAATTAATAACAATCTAGCAACAACAGATAATTAATATTTACCAATTTTTTTTACTCTTGACAACAATAATTAAATTTGGCAAAAATATTATATTTCTTCCGAGTGTTATAAATTTGTCATTATAAATAATTATTGTACGTAATATCACTAGCTTAATGGCAATAAATGCGTATAATTGTTATTATAATTCAATTATCAACTTAGGTACAATTTAAATTTTTTTTAAAATCACAGAAGCAACAAATGAAAGTTATTATCTAACTTGGGAGATAAACTTAATATTATCATTAAATATCTTGCCATTAATATGAAGTTTTGTTATAGTGCTAAAGTTTTTTTATTAGAGCTAATTTACTAAGGCCCCGTCTACTTTGATGTATAAATTTATATAAAAAAAATTAATATAGGTTAATACAGTGTTTACTTTGTTATGTGGGGCTCAGTATAAAACCAAAGTCATGTACTAATTACTGTTATACCTAAATAACTAATACCACCTTGGAAGGTGGTATAAAATTAATCCCAAAAATTGCATCAAATGAAAATGATCATTGTACAATAATGATGATGATCGATGGTGATGATATTATTAATAATAATAACAACAACCGTAATAATATTTTACTGTCTATTAAATTTTATAAACAATGGCTCAAATGTAGTTTTCCTATTAAAATCATGTGGATACGTCAATTAAACACTTTATTTTATTTATCCTATTTTAATAATGCATATGAATAAATACCTGACTAATTAGACAATATTTTTTTATCATTCATTTAGTAAAAAATAATCCTATCATTTATTTAGTACGAGTCTCAAAACAATGGAGCCTAATTGGATTTGTTATTCCAAATCATATTGTAGCATCAATTTTATATAATATAAAAAATACCAGCATTTATTTTAATTAAGGAAATATATTAAATACATGGTATTACTTGGTTAAATATAATATAATTCAAAATAGAAAATTCAATTTGGTAACTCATGTGAAAATAATTCATGATATTGACTGTTTAAATTAGTTATATTTCTTATCATTAATTTATTATTATTATGATTATATTAAATAAAAGAGAAAATGCATACCATCCTTTGTGATATTTAAAATGAACATATTACCTCCTGTGAAAAAAATATCAAATTATCTTTATGTGTTTTTTTAAATAAAGCAAGTTACCCCTAAAAAAAGGTGGTGTATTACACACTCCTCAATTATATATATATATATATACACCTTCTTCTTCATCTTCCTCCTCTCACCGCCGACTTCCGCATAACGTCCTCGGTGTATTACACACTCCTCAATTATATATATATATATATACACCTTCTTCTTCATCTTCCTCCTCTCACCGCCGACTTCCGCAACTGCTAACGTCCTCCCCCTCCCCACCACCTAGATTCAGCCCCCTCCTCATTCCCAGCGCCCCTTCCCCTTCCTCCCTAACCCCCAGCTAGGGGTGTTAATGAGTCGAGCTCGAGCTCGATTTTGAGTTTTTTGGCTCAAGCACGAGCTCGAGCTCAAGTTGAATTTTTTTTTATTTTTATTTTTATTTTATTTTATTATTATTATTAGATTAAATCATGAGAATCACCAAATTTTACATAAATTTATAAGTAATAAAATAAATTGCATAATGTATACTATATTATAAATATACCAAAATATAGTATGATATTTTAATTTATTATTATAAATATAAACTACTGATTAGTTTAGTGGTAATATAATTAGTTAATGTACTAAAAAAATCATATTGAACAATTAAAATTATAGAAAAATATTTATTATCTAAAATAATGCAACTGGAATACATAAAAATATTTTATAGTTGAGATTAATATATGTTCACAATTTGCAATAAATTTATATATTTATAAATGTTAGTATTACATTGATGTAACTATCATCTTACATTGTTGAACAATATGACTTAATCGGACCATCAAAATTCAGATCAAACCATTATATATGATCAAACTTACGGAAAAATACATTTGGTAAAGTTTTAGATTTATTGGACATATGGATATTAAGATATCATACACGGAACATAAGAATAATCATTGAAGTCGATGTGTCGTTGAATCAGGCCATGTGATTTTAAATCAGACCGTTTGATATGATCTAATGGACACAGTCTTATATATATATATATATATATATGTATTTAAATTTGGTACGAATCAGGTGCTCGAATTTTAAGATATCGTAATTGTTGATTAAACTTTTTGATCTCATTATATATATAATAAAATAATAATAAAAATAATTAAAATTGTTCAACCATTACTATTATTATCATTATCATTATTTTTAGATTAATTCATAGGAATCACTAAATTTCGATATAAAGTTATAAGTAATAAAACAGATTGCATAATGTATAATATATATCTTGATATAAATATAAAATCAGGAATAGATTAAAAATATCATAAGTGAATTACTTGTCAATTTAAAAAAGTTAACACAGTACAAATATATATTAAAATATGATGTTGAAGCAAGGAATCATCTTGCAGCTGCAGAAATAGTGCAGTGAAGAACGAAGAAGACATCAGGAGGAAAAAAGAGATGAAGTTGTTGTTTACTTAAAGAAGCGTGTTTTTGTAATAGCAATTTTTGTATCCGTTAGTTAGTTATTTCTAAAACTGCTCTCTTCCTCTTTATAAACAGCTTGTACGTACAGTTGCAGAACATAACAGAGAACTGTTCTCTTCCTTTCTTGAATAATACAGTTTTGATGGCTTACCTGAAGTTCTTGAAACAAAGAAAAGAGAAAAACAGGTAAGCCATCAAAACTGCATTATTCAAGAATCAAGGAAGAGAACAGTTCTCTATTATGTTCTGCAACTGTACGTACAAGCTATTTATAAAGAGGAAGAGAGCAGTTTTAGAAACAACTAACTAACGGATACAAAAATTGCTATTACAAAAACACGCTTCTTTAAGTAAACAACAACTTCATCTCTTTTTTCCTCCTGATGTCTTCTTCGTTCTTCACTGCACTTGTCTCCTTCTTCAGTCTTCAATTTCTGTAGCTGCAAGATGATTTCTTGCTTCAACACTCCCCCCACAAGTTAAGCTTGGGTTGATAGAAACTAAGCCTAACTTGGGCCTTAGGAAAGTAAAACTAGAACCAATCAGATTCTTTGTGAAAATGTCAGCTACCTATTGTTTGGACACAACATATGTTGGTAGAATTGTGCCATCTTTGTACTTGTTCCTCACTATATTGCAGTCAATTTCAAGATGCTTGATTCTTTCGTGGAAAACTGCATATTGCAGCCCTATTGTCACAGAAAAAAGGAATAGGCTTTTCTACTGGAATTCCTAAATCATTAAGTAGATACATTATCCTACCTCACATGTAATAGAGGCCGTACTCTTGTATTCTGCCTCTGCAGATGACCTAGCCACAGTTGTCTGTTCCTTAGTCTTCGAAGAGATGAAGCTATCACCCAAGAATATACAGAACCCGGTTAAAGATTTTCTTGTTGTCTGACAAGTCCCCCAGTCTGCATCGCAGTATGCCTTCAGCTTGAGATTGTTGCTTTCTGGATAGTCTATTATATATTCAGGAACCAAAAAGCTTATCTGAAGCTCAAAAGAAGGCTGAATGGAGAGAAGCTTTGCAGCAAGAAATCAATGCTCTTGAGAGGAATCCAACCTGGGAAATCTCATCATTGCATCAAGGAAAGAACACAGTGGGTTGTAAGTAGATTTATAAGGTTATACTTAAATCTCAATTTAAATAAAAGAACATGACATATGTGAGGATCATATTGTAAAATTGTTCCAGTTTTTTTGCAAGATTGAGATTTATGAATCATCATATAAGTCCATGTAGCCCTAGTGTAATCATCCACAATAGTAAGCATGTAATCACAATGAGATAAAGAATACTTTCTGTATGGGCCCCAAACATCCACATGTATCAATTCAAAAGCATCATTACTTTTCAAATCACATGCTGGAAAAGGAAATCTTTTCTGTTTAGCCAAAGGGCAAACTTTCACATAGCATGTCATCTAGTGCTTCATTGTTACATAAGTGCAAGTGTCTTATTGCATCTTTGCTAGGATGTCCTAGCCTATGGTGACATAGATGGCTGTTCTTCATGTTCTTCAATTTTATTCCCTGAGAATTATATCCGTTAGTTAGTTATTTCTAAAACTGCTCTCTTCCTCTTTATAAATAGCTTGTACGTACAGTTGTAGAACATAACAGAGAACTGTTCTCTTCCTTGATTCTTGAATAATACAGTTTTGATGGCTTACCTGCTTTTCTCTTTTCTTAGTTTCAAGAACTTCAACATGGCATCAGAGCCATGAAAACCCCTTGAAAACTTACTGCCTCCTTTTCTCTCCTCTTCTACCTCTCTAACATACCAAAGAAAAGACACATATATCAAAATGGCAGAAAAGAATGCCATTGAAACAAGCAACACGGATGACTACAAAATTCTAGAAAACTGGAAATTTCAAGGGAACGATCACCCTGGCATAAGTCTTGTTTCAGTCCCACTGAACGGAAACAATGATCTCTCATGGACAAGATCCATAAGACTTGCTTTGGGGGCCAAACAAAAGGTTGGCTTCATTGATGGATCCTGCCAAGAACCTGTTGAAGCAAAGCAGCGTCAGAGCTATGGAAAAAGATTGATTGTATGATAGCATCTTGGATCGTGAATTCCATTTTCAAGGACATGCAGAGGCCTTCTTGTACGCACCTTCTGCTAAAGATTTATGGCTAGAACTTGAAGCTAGATTTGGTGAGAGCAATGGACCATTGCTCTACCAAATACAAAGAGAGATCTCCTGAATATCTCAAGGAAATTTCTCTATAGCTGTGTATTTTACAAAACTGAAGAAATTATGGGATGAGTTGTCTCGTCTCGACCCACTGCCACCATGTACATGTGGAACAAGCAAAAGAATGGTTGAAAAGGCATCATCCAATCAGCTTATCCAGTTTCTTATGGGTTTAAGTGATGCATACGATCATGTGAGGAGTCAAATTCTCCTTATGGATCCTTTACCTTCTGTGGGAAGGCCTACTCGATGATACTGAGAGTGGAAAAGCAAAGGGAAGCTTACTCTGGGACAATTAGCTTAGATAAAGAAGGAATTATGGTTGTGCAAACAAGAGATCCAAGAAAACAGTTCTTGAACAGAAACTCCAACAAGAGAACAGGATTTCTTGATAAAAGGATGATGACTTGTGATCATTGCAAGAAGACAGGCCATCTGAAGGATACATGTTTTGAGATTAAAGGATTTCCAGAATGGTATAAAGCACTTGCAGATCAAAGAAAGAAAGCTGAAAAAATTCCCAATCTGAAGGCCTTGAATGTTGATCTCAAGAAAGAAAATAGTGACTTGGAATCATCTCTGTCAGATTTCATTAAAATGAAAATACAAAGGGCCCTCCATAACCCAGACCACAGTCAACATAGCTCAAGTTTAGCTGACCTTGAGGACTATGCAGGTACTACTCTTACTTCTATTGATATTATGAATGAATGCAACAATACATGGATTGTTGACAGTGGGGCGTTTGCCCACATTTGTGCTAATTCTGCAGCTTTCACATATATTAAACCAGTTAATAATGAAATAACCATCAGGTTACATAATGGAAATACGCAGAAAGTTGATTTTATGGGTAGTGTTCCACACTATCTAATAACATCATCCTCAAACATATGCTTTATGTACCAGCCTTCAAATATAATTTATTTTCTGTTAACAAACTCTGTAGAGATGAAAACTTCAGTATAACATTCACTAAAAATGACTGTGTTGTGTAGGCCTCTCACAATAATGAAGTAATGGTTTGTAGGGAGATTATATGTACTAAGTAAAGACTTCTATGTCAAGAACAAGAATCATGCTTCAACTATTGTGAACAATACAGAAGGGCCAGTTTCTTCAAACAATTCTCAGGGAATAAAATTGAAGGACATGAAGAACAGCCATCTATGGAACCATAGGCTAGCATGTCCTAGCAAAGATGCAATAAGACACTTGCACTTATGTAACAATGAAGCACTAGATGACATGCTATGTGAAATTTGCCCTTTGGCTAAACAGAAAAGATTTCCTTTTCCACCATGTGATTTGAAAAGTAATGATGTTTTTGAATTGATACATGTGGATGTTTGGGGGCCATACAGAGAGTATTCTTTATCTCATTGTGATTACAAGCTTACTATTGTGGATGATTACACTAAGGCTACATGGACTTATATGATGATTCATAAATCTCAATCTTGCCAAAAACTGGAACAATTTTACAATATGATCCTGACTCAGTTTAACAAGAAAATTAAACAAATCAAAACTGATAATGGTATTGAGTTTGTTAATGAATATTGTCATAAATTGTTTGAGAGTAAAGGAATCATACATCAAAGAACATGCCCACACACACCACAATAAAATAGAAAGAAAACATCAACACCTACTCCAAGTGGCAAGATCATTAATATTTCAGGCTAAGTTACCTTCAAAATTCTGGACTGAGGCTCTATTAACTGCCACCTATTTGATGAATAGACTTCCTACACATACTTTAAAGTGTAAAACTCCTTATGAAGCTCTTTTTAACAAAATTCCTGACTATGATCACTTAAAAATCTTTGGTTATCTATGTTTTGCTACTAGTGTCACTCCCTTTAAAAGAAAATTTGAACCTGGAGCTCTAAGGTGTTTATTCCTAGGCTATGCCCATAATAGGGGAGGGTACAAAGTCATGGAATTAGAAACAGAAAAGATATTCACAAACAGGGATGTAGTGTTCCATGAACATGTTTTTCCTTTATCTGGTACGCCAGAACCTATGTCTGTGTGTCCCCTACTTAAACCTGATCCCATCATTGATGAAGAAGAAGAAAGGGTTGTTACTGATATTTAGAGTGAGATAGAAAATACTATAGAACCTCATAGAATACACAAACCAGAAGGTCCAGTAGGATCAAAACTAAGCCCACTTGGATGAAGGATTTCATCTGTGGAAATACACATGATACTTGTTCACTTACTGATGTTGTTTTAACTCACAAGTATGGTTGCTTTGCGGATAGTCTATTATCTATTCAGGAACCAAAAAGCTTCTCTGAAGCTCAAAATAAGGCTTAATGGAGAGAAGCTATGCAGCAGGAAATCAATGCTCTTGAGAGGAATCAAACCTGGGAAATCTCATCATTGCCTCAAGGAAAGAGCACAGTGGGGTGTAAGTGGATTTATAAGGTTAAACTTAAACCTGATGGCTCACTAGAAAGGTGTAAAGCTAGGCTTATTGCCAAGGGTTACAGCCAAGTTGAGGGAGAAGATTAAGTGATTGCTTTGTACCTGTGGCAATGGTAGTCACTGTAAGACTCTTCCTAGCCTTGGCTGCAACTAAAAATTGGCCTTTACACCACTTTGATGTTAATAATGCCTTCCTCCATGGCACATTAGATGAAGAAATTTATATGGATGCTCCTGATGGATATAAAATTCCAATAAACAAAGTCTGCAAGTTGAAGAAATCCTTGTATGGATTAAAACAAGCACTAATGCAATGGAATTATGAATTCACTAATAAAATACTGATTATGGTTTCACACAATCTGAACATGGCCATTGCTTTTTAATCAAAAGGGATAATCTGGATTTCATTGCACTCTTAGTGTATGTTGATGACATTCTTGTCACAGCATCCACTGAAGATTTGATTCAACAAGTTAAGGCATATCTTCATGAGCTTTTTACTATAAAAGATTTCGGAAATGCTACCTACTTCCCAGGCCTAGAGATTGCAAGATCTCAAGAGGGTCTGATTGTTACCCAAAACAAGTACATCTCTGATATAATAAAAGGCACAGGCCTTGAAAAAGGCAGAATTCCTGTCACTCCTTTACCTACAGGTCTTAAGCTTAGTCCAGGAACAGGAGGAAAACTTAAGGATCCTGCTGTCTACAGAAGGTTGATAGGCAGATTGCTTTATCTTGGGTTCACCAGACCTGATATCTGCTATGCAGCTCAACAATTGAGCCAACATCTTCAACAAGCTAGCCAACAATATCTTGAAGCTGCAATGCACCTGGTGAGGTATTTAAAGGCCAATCCCTCATCAGGTCCATTCTTCCCCTCCAGCAACAATCTTAAGCTGAAGGCATATTGCGATGCAAACTGCGGGACTTGTCAGACAATAAGAAAATCTTTAACCGAGTTTTGTATATTCTTGGGTTATAGCCTCATCTCTTGGAAGACCAAGAAACAGACAACTGTGGCTAGATCATCTGCAGAGGCAGAATACAGGAGTATGGCCTCTACTACATGTGAGGTGACTTGGATAATGTATCTACTCAATCATTTAGGAATTCCAGTAGTAAAGCCTATTCCTTTTTTCTGTGAGAACAGGGTTGCAATACAAATTGCAACCAATCTGGTTTTCCACGAAAGAACTAAGCATCTTGAAATTGATTGTCATATAGTGAGGAACAAGTACAAAGATGGCACAATTCTACCAATATATGTTGTGTCCAAACAGCAGGTAGCTGACATTTTCACAAAGAATCTGACTAGTTCTAGTTTTACTTTCCGAAGGTCCAAGTTAGGCTTGGTTGTTGTCAACCCAAACTTAACTTGTGGGGGGAGTGTTGAAGCAAGAAATCATCTTGCAGCTACAGAAATTAAAGACTGAAGAAGGAGACAAGTGTGCAATGAAGAACGAAGAAGACATCAGGAGGAAAAAAGAGATAAAGTTGTTGTTTACTTAAAGAAGCGTGTTTTTGTAATAGCAATTTTTGTATCCATTAGTTAGTTATTTCTAAAACTGCTCTCTTCCTCTTTATAAATAGCTTGTACATACAGTTGCAGAACATAACAGAGAATTGTTCTCTTCTTTGATTCTTGAATAATACAGTTTTGATGGCTTACCTGTTTTTCTCTTTTCTTTGTTTCAAGAACTTCAACATATGACATAAAGTTTATATGTGCCATATTAAATAATAATTTTAATTTTAAAAAATATTATAATTTACTAAGTTGTTAATTAAATTTATTTTTATATAAAGTTTAAATATATAAATAAAAGTACCCCAATTTATTATTATCCAAAATAAACTGTATGATATTCATTAATAATTATAATATATGGCCAATTTTGAATATAAAATTGATAAAGTATTGAATATGAAATTAAATATATAAAAATTTTATAAATATATATATATATATATCAATTAAAAAAAAACTTGCAAGCTATTGAATAGAGAGAATTGAGTTTGAGCTCAACTCGTTTGCCAGCCGCTTGCTCCTGTCCACCCCACCGCCAGCACACTAAACCCTTTCCCTTCCCCTATCATCGGCCCCCCATCTAGCGATGCCCGTCGCTGCCCACACCCTTCTTTGGGAACCCTTTGTTCGAAAACCCTTTCCCTAAAATTCTTCCCCCGTCGTCTCCCCGCAGCAGTCCCTGGAACCCTCCCTCCGAACCCTATGCCCATGGCCGTTGTTGTCACATCGACAACCTCCACCTCCATCTACCATCCTTTCTCTCTCTCTCTCTCTCCCTCTATATATATATATATATATATATATATATATATATATATATATATATATATATATATATATCTCTCTCTCTCTCCCTCTATATATATATATATATATATATATATATATAAATATGTATATACTTATATATATAAGTATATATACATATAAAAATAAAACTATTTATATATTTATATAAAAATATTTCACATAAAAATATAATTTTAAATGCAAATCATTGATTTGAATTAAAATAACTTCTGGGCCCTTGATCTATTAACTAAATTTGCACCTTAGATATCTAACTGTTCTTAAATAAGGTTATATTTGTAATTTTATGATTTAAAAAAATAAAAACTAATAGAAAAGAGCGTGCAATTCACAAAATCGCATGAGGGGATAATTTGATTCATTTAGAAAAATATAAAGAGGTAATTTGATACTTCTTTTTTTTTTTACAGAAAGGTAATATGCGTATTTCGAATATTATAGGGGGTGACATGCATTTTTTTCTTAAATAAAGTAATATTGATATTTTGACATCATAAATTGATTATTTACTCAAATTAAAAAGTTACCACTATACTAGTTCCAACTTTCAAGTAAATTGGCATGTACACACAAACAAGAATTAAAGAAAATTGAAGTAAAAATCCAATATATATATAGCTATAACATAAAATCAAATTACCGAGTACCGACAAAGTGATCATGTCAAATTTAAAAAAGAAAAAAGAACTGTTCAACACACAAAAAAATGCTCCCGTACCTACTTGAGCCAACTCAAGGGTAATCCTAAGTCAATACCCGAACCACCACCGTCCCATTGCGCTAAGAACCACCACCACCATCATGTCATGGTGGCCGTAAGCTCTCATCACCATACAACGGTTGTTCTACATGCGGTTCGTTCTTGACTCACCACCCCCTAAATTACATGTCATTATACCTCAAGTAGATATACATTTTGAACATTACATCCAAGAACCCACCCCCCCACCCTTATTTAATTCTTGTACACACACAAATACAAAAGAGCATGATCAACCTCTAGTCACGTTAAATTCTGCTCTCAATTTATGAGCATGAAAATAAATTTTAAAAAAAAAGAAAAAAAAAAAAAGAAGATGCTAAGGTGGGCCCCACGAGATCAGCTCTCACATTGAAGAGCGGCCTTGATTTTCTGCACGGTGCATGATATCAGGTTGTTCACGGTCTCCACCGATTCCACTGTGAGCTTGGCGGTAGGCAAGCTGTTCACCAAGATTTGGAACGCAACGGTCAGCAACGACCCGCTAACCCTATGACCCGGCCCGCCGTTGCTGGTGGGCCCATCATCACCCCCTCGAGACCCGGGCCCATCAGGCACGATGGCGAATCCCGACGGGAGCAGGGCCACGTAGGCGGAATCGCCACCGTTCATCACCACGTGCATTGCCGGGATGTCGACTGGCGCGTACACCACAAGCGACCCCGCCGCGTCTATACATGTCTCCTGGAGTATCAGCATGCTGCTCTGGTTCGCGTTCATGGCCTGTCGGGTAGAATTACGGGATTAGCCCTCTAGTTGAATCAATCAGACGCCTGAGTCAACCCCACTGCCATGACTTTTCATGGAAATTGCCAAACGGTGCGGGACCCAGGGGGGCTGACTCATGATCTTGACAGGTATCATGTATTTGACTTTGCAGAATTTACTTAAGAGGTTTAAAATAAAGACACACCATTGGATCTCCAATGGGTTGTCTTCATGCATACTTCCAATTCCATTTTTGTCCTATATAATCATGTCCATTTTCACAATGATTGAGGGTACATGCGTCATTTACTATTCAGCTCTAATACATACTATCCTAAGGGAACTTCTAACCCATATCTAACCCGAATTAAGTATGACAATTGCAACACACGTGTTGTATGATTGATACACAATTTAAAAAAAAAAATAATCAATTACATGATAAGTGTATCACACTTATACTGTAATTGATTTGGTTCGATCAAAATTGATTTAAATAAAAAAATTTCATGTTCTCAGCTAATGTAAGTAAATTCTTACTATAATTTATTAGTACTATATTTTCTGCTACGTGATTGGTTACTAAATTAACGTAAGACTAAACGTATAGATATAAACACTTACACTTGCTCGTAGGAGCGAAACACAATTTCCATGATCTTGGCCTTTGGCTATGTGAGCCATCTCTTGCATCGGACCACCGTTTGAGAGGATGTCCCATTCACTTCTCAAATGTTCGTTTCGGAGGAAATCAAAAAGCCTCTGAGGGGTCACCGGAAGCCAAACAGAAGTGGCGGCGCTCAGTACAATGCCTGGCGGCTCCCCAGGGTCGTCCACACTCTTCCTAGTCATGACACGAACATCCTCATCCACATTCTCCGTGCGAAGTTTGTTCCATTTGTGAACGGTTGAGGCACAGACGCCCGCAAAGAAGTTGTTGGTCATGCGCTGGGCTAGCTTCAACATGCTCCTCCTCCCACCGGCAGTTATAGCTGCATGTGAATTTGATTCCAATTGATCAACGAGAAAATGTAAGGCTTTTTTCACATGATAAGATATGATTCTGGAATCGCTAAATCATAATAGGATGATGCGATACTGGCGTCTACATAATATGACGATTTTCAAGTGAGTTTGACGTCCATCTACTTAAGCAGCATTGTCTAGGATTTATTACCAGTATGATCTCTGGTGGGCACATTGGACGACATGAGGATGGCGAGACACTCGCACTGTCGTTGGAGAGTGGCCACCCACCGTTGAGCACCAAAGCCCATGCCAGCGCTTATCAACGACCTATACAAATGGTGAACCACACTCTCATCATATTCAGCATGTTCCACCCACGTAACCTGCACACCAAGTTAGAACGGTCAATTACTCGTCCCACAAAGCCCTTTATTTTACGTAATTTGAACAAGTATGGTCACATTATGCTTACACTAAGATCAAAATGTGTCTGGTAACAACATCAAGGTACCTAAATATTACCTAGTTGACTCAGAATTATTAAAACTATCAAAATAAGCACCATAATATATATTCACATGAATGATCATACCCCATGATGCCCAAAAAATATATATATGATCATGCCCCATAATCTTAATAAGAAATAATACTAAATTCCAAAATTGAGAGACATAAAATACTGGCTACAAGATTTCTTGGCACGAGGTGGGCTGTGACATCGAGATACGTACTAGAGTCTAGTCACTAATGTGGGGGATGGGGGGAGTTAGATGCTCACGTGACACCGAAATGTAGCCAGTCTCGGGGCTTTGACTACAGGTCCTTGGTTGAGTAAAAAAACCAACACATAATGAGGCTGGAACCAGATAATACACAGACAGTCATAACAAATATTAAAAAAACAGGCCATGGGAATAGAAACATCGATCAAATACTTAGTTTATTCTACCAAAGTTTGATGATTACGAGAATTTGCCTCTAAATCATATGAAATTAATGTGTCCCAAGGAGCGAATAATGGAGTAATAGAGCCTTCTATTCATTATATTACTCCGGTAAACCTCGATTATCCCACGTACGTTTTTACAATATTATAGTCCTTATATGATCTTAAGCAAGCTCGAATCTGATAATCCCACGTCAATATATATATATGTTTTGTGGCACGAGAAGCATCTTGTCGACGACTAATTAAGGATTAGTTTAGGAGATTGAGGTCAAATATCAGAGTCAAGTGGCTGTTAATTTCTTGATTCTTGAATATTATTTCTCAACTAATTGTCCTAAACTAAGGTCCAGAGGTGCAGTTGTTCCAACAAACATATTAAACACAAAAGGGTGAAAGGTACCAACCCTTGAGAGAGTCAATAAATGTAAGAAAAACTGTGTGCAATAAGTTATGAGCCAACAAAATAATGCATGCATACACGTATATATATACACTATTTGGGGAAGATGAAATTATTACCTTTGAATAGCCATTAGGCATGTCTTGAACAACGCAGCCGGAGGGGAGCCTCCGGCAGTTGGGGTACGTTGGGCTGCCACCGGAGGTTTCACGGATTGTGTCGATGGACACATCAACAACAGCCCAAACGCCCTCTGCGTGCTGTTTGCAAAACCGGAGGAAATTGACCTCTCTTACCGGAACCAATGGCGATAGAACTTGCAGCTCAGCATGCATCTAATGTGGCAAGAAAATGGTTAGTTTAGACCGTTTGTGTATATATATATATATGTGTGTGTGTGTGTGTGAAGTGCAGCAATACAAATTTGCAAGGACGTTTAATTACCAGCTGAAGGGCACCGTTCCTTGTTCCTCCCATACCATTTGATATCACGTCTGTGGTTGCGGTTCTTGCAATTATACATGGGAACATCTCTGCCCATTTGTTCTGTCAAAACATAAGCCAAACAAATTAAAACCTCAATCAATCATCATAATCAGACAGCGTCTTACATGAAATCTTCCAAGATCAAATCTTTACTTAAAAAAGGGACTAACCGAATCCATTAACGTCTCGACGAGAGCCAAACTATTGATGATAACCATACCAGTCTCCCTTGAGGCCTCAGTTACAAAGCCATTAGGCTTCATGCCGATGCAAGGAGTGCTAAAAGTTCTCACATATTCCTCGTGATTCAGTATTTCTCTCCCACCCTCGAAGCTCCTAAGCCAGAGGGCCTCGTCGGTCTGTGCCATTTTCACCAATTCGTCCATTGCTGCTAATGCAAGCTCCAGATACATAGATCTCTCAAGTGATCTCTCAATTGGGGCGATGTTCATAGTTGCTTTTGTCGGAGGCATCACCGGCAGAGAGCTACCATAATCAGTAGGGCCTAAAGGCAGCGTCGTAGGGATAACGGTGTTTAAGCCACCTCCGAATCCGTTGCTTCCAACTCCAAGTTCCAAGCTTGAATTAGGCATCGGAGGGGCTGCCAAAGACGAGACGGGGCGGCCTAAAAACTTGCCGGCAAGCGCACAAACACGATCAAGTTCGTCTTTTAGCCTCGCGTTCTCGATTCTGAGGTGTTGCTCCTCAAGGGATATTTCTCCGATCATGGCTGGGCCGCCGCAGTTGGTGCAGATGGGATTCCTCATGGCCTCCCTCATCGACATGTTTTCGGCTCGGAGCTTGTCGTTTTCTTGCCTGAGAATCGAGTTCTCGTGGCGTTCGAGTTGTGTCTGGTGCAATCAAGAACTCAGAATTTCGAAGAAAAACTCAGTCTTGAAGAGTTAAATATGATTTGGAATTTCATCATACCTTCATCTGAGTTCTTCTATTCTGAAACCAGAACTTGACTTGTCTAGTCTCCAGGCATAGCCTCTTGCTGAGCTCTAACCTTTGCTTTTCATCAGGATGGGGACATTCTTTGAACAGACTAAAAGAACATGAAAACAAAAACATAAGATTCAGACCAGACAGAAACAATCTTTTTGTAAGAAGATTTGAAGGTGTATGTACGTACGCTTCGAGTTCTTGGATTTGCTGAGGGGTGTGTCGGTGGTATCTTTTCTTCCTCGGAGGCTTATCTGAAGCATCTTGATCATCTCCAGAGGCACCCTCCATGTTATCACTCCCAGATCTGCTCTCATGCTCTTCATCTCTGCTTCTTCTTCCACCAACATTACTTGTCTCGTAATTCTCCCCCATTCTTGCCATCTCTCCTTGCCCCTCCATACTCGTTTGCTGCTAAACGAAAAAGAAATATATATATATTTATACATCATCCCCGTGTACATATAAATATAAATATATATATATATAGAGAGAGAGAGAGAGGAGAGAGAAAGGAGTACAAGAGCGAGAGAAAGGCCAGGTGAGTTGAACATGGGCTTGGTAGAGAGAGGCTGAGGAACAAGGCGAGGTTGAGCAATTGCACCAGTGGGCATATCGTTGTTGCTGTTGATATTTCCACTGGGATTTGTACCAATTGTGTTATTATTACTGCTGCTGTTGCTATAAGGTAAGTCGGCAACAATTCTTGCACCCCCACCACCACAAGAATTGTTATGATCAAGAAAATCCCCAAAATTCATGAAAAATTCGAAAGAAAAAAAAATTCTTCCTTTTTCGGTTCCCTTCTCACTAATTTTCCTTAACCACGAAGATTTACAAAAGCCACATTGAACCCACCAAGAATCTTGCTAGATCATGGACTGAATTCGGAGATATAAATGGTAGTATATATTCAGACACCACAAATTTAGTACTTTCAAGAAACGTTATCTATATATCAACAACACAAACGTTTTGCACACAGACACAGGAAAAATAGAACATAAGAAAAATGTTTGGACAAGAATCAAAAGAAGAAAAAGAAAAAAAAAAAGAGAAAAGAATAGAGAGGTAGAGGAGACACAAGGCCTGAATCCAAATGTCTCAAACTTCCTCTCTCTCTCTCTCTCTCCGCAAATGTTTGTACTGAGAGAAAGAAAGAGAAAGAAGGCAAGCAAAGGGAAACCCTTTTTCTGTTTTGCTGCTGCTTGGCTCTTCCTTCTCTATCCCTCTCTCCTCCCCTACACCGAAAAAAAAAAGTCCCTCTTTTCTCTCTCAAGAAACCCACTCTCTTCTCCGATGTTGAGATGAAGATAGCAAAAAGGGGTAGCCCGAAATGAAGAAAAAAGAAAAAACGACTCAAGAAAACCCTAGTTCCGAGGGCTTTTCCGTTATCCCAATATCTGCATGCTTGACTTGCAAAAAGCTAGTTCTCATGTCCTACAAAAGCTGAAAAACAAAAGAATTCTAGAGAGAGAAAACATCATGATTTGTATTTTCTTGTTTGCTCAGACTGTGAGAGAGAGAGAGAAGAAAAAGGCTAAAGTGAAGATAATACCCGCAATACTATGTGGAGTCTTGGAAGCCCACATATACATACAACCAAAACAACAGAAAGAGAGAGAGAGACTCAAAAAGGGCTCGGTTGACTCTCAACTCACACACACTACACACACTAATATAATAATAGAAAACCCTTTTCTCAAGCCTGTCTCGAGATTTTCTGCCTGAGTGTGACGGCAGTGAAAAACTGTGACCTTTTAACCCCGTCGTAAAAACCCTCTTTTTTTGTAATATGAAATCTGTTTTTTTCCTTTTCTCCCCCTTTTTACAGACTGTCTGTGTTCAGATCCCTGGAATTTTCTTCCATCCCTGTCCACATTCACACACACACACACGTACTATGTATATCTCTGGTTGGTCCACACCACACACATACTCATACTCCTTTCCATGTAATAAACGGTTGTGATTAATAATTACATGGAAAAATTATGATGATGCATTCATCAACACCATATTTCATCATCATCTCATGACACATCTCCATTCCTGATTTAGCCCTTAATCTCCTTTTCTTTTTTTCTTTTTTGTTTGGGTTTTTATAAGTATTTTTTATTAGTTTTAATTGGTAAGTGATGATTTTCATAAATGTACTTTTTACGTATTCGTGTAATAAAATTAACATTTTTTCTAGTTACTATAATTCTTGCGTCTATCCATCTTACACAAATACGATAGTAGCACAGACACCTGAATCGAGCCCACAATTTTTCTCTTTTAATAATTCAGACACGATTTGGGTACACTTTTCTTATTGAAATCTTGTTTCAAGTTTTAATAAGTAATGTTTATCGATTTAATTGGTGAGTGTTGATTTTGATAAATGTACTTTCGGTATATTCGTGTAATAAAACTTATCTTTTTCTTGTTACTATAATTCTTGCGTCTATCCATCTTACATGAATATGACAATGGGCTCAGACACTTGCGCCCGCAGTTTTTCTCTTTTAATAACTCAAACACGAAAATATTTTTGTGAACGAAATCTTGTTTTGAGTGGAAATTATCTCATTTAAGATATATAAGCGAATTGTGTGCATTTAATGATGGATTTTTTGTATAGTTCTTGAGATATTATACATCTTATTGTGTATAGTAAAAGTGGTGATTGATTCAATCTTCTTAAAAGTACTACAATTATTACTCAAAAGTGCATGATTTATGGTTATATGTCTTGAAAACAAAATTGTAAGAAAATTATACATATTATGTTACCCTAATTTTTAATAATTGTTCACTTATAGATGGAAAAAATCAAGAAAGTAAAAAATTACTATAAATATAACTAAATATTCATTTATATATTATTATTTAAAACTCGATATTTCCTAATTATACTTTGTATTTGGTCTCCCTCCATATGATTAATTTTGTTTCATGTGGGGACGGGAATTTATCGTATGAATATAGAATATATAAATTCTATTTAAAATATAAAATTGATATTTCGATACTCATATATTAAAATAAATAAATAAAATCTTCATCTTTATATGTTGTTGGTATTTTTTTATTTTAAATATAACTATCTAGTAATTAATTAATGTAATTGATTTTTCCCCCTAATAAAGAAGGTTCATTTTAGGATGTATTAGGTTTATTTTGGTCCAACTTCTTACCCAACCTATGACAGCCTAAAGTTGCTACTTATATAAAAATTAATTTATGCTATGTGGCCTATAGTTTTTCATTAAATTATGTAATTAAAAATAAATAATTGTTCTATGAAGACGATTAATTAAGCACAACCTAATTTATATATATACTCGGTAATTGCTTCTTTTGGATTTCGTTAAATATATTTGAGGAAAAATCGTATTTTCGGTACCATATGTTATATCTTTTTTCAATGTAATCGCATTTTTTATAATTTTCTCACATTGTATCCCATAATTTAAAATTTTTCTCATTTACAGTCCTCACGTGACTTTTTCGTCCAATAACCAGTGGAGAATTCAAAAGGCCGTTGGTTCAGGCATGTGCTGGACTGACGGTCATGTGAAAGCTCCATTAATTATTGGACGAAAAAGTCACGTTAGAACTGTAAAATAAAAAAAATTCTAATTTATAGTATATTCATTAATTATTCTGTAAAATAATATATTCGTGAATATATTTTTCGCTTTTTAAAATGATTTATTTTCATTAATCGTCATGAAATTAATTTATTATAAAGTCGCGGAAACAAGACTGCATCAATTATATATTCATCGGTGTCTGATTAATATATCATTTTTAATTTATTTATATATTGCTATATATATAAAAACTATTTATTTATATATATTTATATAAACAAGATAAATAGATCATATGTACTTGGTAATTAAAATAATAATAATCTACCAATTTAACAAATTAATTACCTTATAATGAAATTAAATGATGGTGAATCCTAATATATATAATTAACTAACCTACAATAATTCGAAATTAAATCTCATTATTTCATAAATTGCTCTTAATATAATAATACATAAATGCAGGAGTACTTATATATATGCATATGATGCAGTGCAGCTAGCTATGTCAATTAATTAAGTAAAAAAGAAAAATAAACCCGACATAATAAATTATAACGTCTTTTCCTGAAATTTGATTTAACTATACATAAATCCATATAGCTTGAAAAATTGTATCTAGTATTTTTTATATTTTTTTGGTCGAATAAATAGATTTCTTGTTAGTCGAAATTCACTAAATTTGTTAATATTATCAGAAAAAAATTGAATAAAAATCCATATGTAACTCCAATTTAGTTATTACTAACTTATTGCAGGTCGAAAAAAATTTTATTTTCGCCGGAGTTCACCTTTCTCTCTGGTGGAGGTAAACTGCGACAAAAAATAATGACCGAAATCGCGATAATTTTGAAGAAATGGGATCAAAATTTTATCATAGAATATTAAAGAATGAAAACATTAAATGAATTAAATAATTTTAAGATATAAAATTTGCATTTAAGCCTTAAGAAAGGTTATGTAATAAAAATTAAAACCTTCATCATTATTCATAATAAGACATTATTTTTGTGCTACAACAATTAATTCAATCGTATTAAAGATCTCTTTCCCCCCTGAAATATTAATTAATAAATGATAATCAAATCTACTCATTGACCTAATAATAATAATAATAATATACGACTATTATTATTATTATTATTGTACGACAATTGCAAGTTTTGAAATATTTCAATTCACCATATATATATATATATATATATATTATCTGTTTTTAAGAAAATTTATGTTCTACTCAAATTAACCACAATGGCAGCAGCTAGAAAATTAAATAAACGAATATATATATATAGAGAGAGAGAGGGGGGGGGGGGGGGGGAGGGGGGGGGAG
>NC_026155.1:1469960-1547478 GCF_000512975.1 Sesamum indicum
CATTTAGTGATAATTGTGAAAATATTACTTGATATGTTATCATTAATTATAATATATATATATATATATATATTGTTTTCCACCTTAATTGATTGGAATAATTACAGTATTCTCTCATGAGATTTGGTGCAATTACACAAAAACTCCCTGTTGTTTGAAAAATTATCTTTAGTTATTCCTAGATTTGCTTCTGTCTTATAAATAAGTTACTCTGTTAGTCAACATTCACCGGATATAACAAAAGAATTGGATAAGAATTCATATTTACCTTCAATTGACTTATTTTCGAGCTATTGCAAGTTAGATAAATCTTTATAAGATAAAATTATCTTTACGAATCTTCACACGTTAATGCATGTGATGAGGTATATCTTTACCGTTATAAGGGTAGTTTAGTAAGAAAAAAAGATTTATTTAACCTGCAATAAGTCAGTAAATAAGCCAATGGAGGATAAATATCGATTTTCAGTCAATTATTTTTGTTAATATCTACAAATTCAATGAATTTTGACTTATGAATACCTATTTGTCATACGAAAGCAAACCTTATGAGGGACACTAAATGTAATTTTTTAAATTATAAAAGATCTACGTGTAATTATATCAACTTTTAGGAGAGAAAAATATAATTATCCCTAATCAATTCATTAACTCAACCAAGATTTATAATCCATTTTGGCCATTTGATTGTTTTGAAGTAAAGAATCTGATCTGCTTATAAGATTTATTTTTTTTAGACCTTTTGAAATATTTTTATTTCAAAGTATTATAAAATATTAGTATATATATTAAAAGCTATATATATAAGTTAAATAAAATTAGGGTAAATGCTATATTTAATTATTTAAGTTTTCATATATAATCAGTTAAGTCTCTCAAGTTCATTTCTTGACTTTACCTTCTTTAAACTTTAGTTTTTATTTCAATTTGGTCTCTCTGACCCTTTTCAGAGAAAATGTAGCCGAATTTTGACTCTTTGAAAGATAAAATGGTCAATAATTTTGATTTTATACTTTAGAGTATGTTTGGTTGGGGTGAAAAGTGGGAGTATAAGAGAAGTGGAATTGGACGGATAAGGCGAAGTATAAAGCAAAAAAGACAAAAACGTACAGGGTTATTTTTATTTACTCTTTCACCCATATATATATATATATATAATTTTTCTCCAAAGTTATTTTTTGGTATCAACAAACTCACTGATGTTTGATGAATATTTTTATTAATAAAAAATATTCTTATTCTTATTTGAAAAAAAATATACTAATAAAGTTTTGAAATTTTTTATATACTAAAATTATATTAGTATAATATTAATTTATTTACTTTTAATACAAAATGAAGAGAAGTGTTATTTAGTAAAATTATAAAAATTAGTCTTTTCTTCTCAATCTGTTTTTCTCGTACCAAACAAGGGGAAGTATTTGAGATTTACTCTCCTTCCAATCATACCAACAATTTGAAGGAAAACTAATATTCTTTCTCTCCCCCTCCCCCTTTCACTTCCAATCCCTCTTCCACTTCTCTTTTCCTCTCATTTGGACCAAACAAACACTCAGTTTTTTAAATTCGTAAAATTATTAAATTAGTCATTTTTTAAGTGAAAAATAACTTTTTATATTTTTTATACTGATATGTTGTAATTATCTTATGTGAATAATGAAGACTTTGAACTCTTGTGTATATAATAATTATATATTACTTAACTTAAAATAAGCAATCTCTTTTTTTTTTTTTCAGTAGTTAAAAAAATTAAAGAATAAATTTTATAAAACTTATCTAATATGAAATATAATCTAAAAAATCTGAATTCTATTTTAAAAGTTAAAGATAAGTCTAAAATAATTAAATCTTAACAATATTCATTAAATATTTGAGTTTTTGAATACAAAGTTGGTAATTTACACTTTTTAACTAAATGTTTTTGGTGGATTTCACACACACACACACACACACACACATATATATATATATATAATTGATTTTTTGGAGATTTTTAAATATATAGTTTTATTTTATTTTAAATGAAATTTTATATATATTTGAAATCCACCAAATAATTTAGTTAAAACTATATTCCACTATTTTTTTCTTCAAAATCATAGCAATTACTATTTAATAAATATTTTTAATATTTAATTTTATTAGACTTATATTTAACTCCTAAGATTAAAAAATCGACGTCAATTTTCTAATTATAATTTCAGATTAGTAGGTTTTATAAAATTTATTCATAATTTTGATTTTTTTGTCAGTTTTGAAAATGAAAGAAAAAAAATACTATTTTATTTTAAGTTAAACAATATATTATTATTATGTTTACAGAAGCTCAAAATTTTCATTTCTAATACAAGATAATTACATCATATAAAAATATAAAAAAAATAGTTTTCTTTCTAAAAAGAGGACTAATTTTATAATTGTACAAACTTAAGGGACTAAAGTGATAAAATCAAACTTAAATGATCATTTTACCCTATAAAAAATCAAACTCCAACCACATTTGAGTCAAAAAATTATCAGAGGGACCAAACTAAGATAAAAATTAAAGTTTAGGGTTGCTAAAATCAAGAAATAAATTTGAGTGACTAAGTGATTTTAAACGAAAACTTAAGGGACCAAATATAGCATTTACCAAAAAACTATTATTAAAGAGTGGGAAAATCGCATTTTTAGTGTCACGTGTCAGGAGACTTTTCAATTTAGTCCCATTCATTACGATTTTCTTATAAATTAAAAAATTTCTCATGTTACGTATATTTTTCATCCAATAATTAATGAAATGAAATGTACCAAAATACTAACGGCTCCATTAATTATTAGATGAAAAATGCACCAAGAAATAAAGTTAAGAAAAAATTTTAATTTATGAAATACAATATGAAAAAATCATAATAAATAAGACTAAATTGAAATACATCCGAACACATGGGACTAAAAATATAATATTGGATATAAATATTTTGGTATGTAAAGGGCAAAAGAGTCTTTTAATGCAAGTTAAAGTAGTAGTACTATTACTTACCCATCTTATTTTGATAGCTATTAATAAACTTTTGTTCAGAAGCTTTTACCAAACAGTCCTTTGTACAGCAACTTCTAATTAGCCAAAAGATAGCTTTTAGCTTTTAGCTTTTTTGACTTTATTAAATTAATAAAAAATAGGCTTTGCCAACTGCCCTTTCCATCAACAATGTAATTACTTTTCCGGAAAAGTATTATTTTAGTACTCTAAAAATGTCTAATTTTAATTTTAATTCGATAATTATGTCCATTTTTGTTTAGGTCCAATAATTTACGAAATTGCTTACTTTTAATCCTATGATAGATTTTTGGACAATTTTACCCCTATGCAACTTTTGAAAGACAATTTTAGTCCATATGCACTTATAGGGGTAAAATTGTCCGAAAATTAGGCATATAAACTAAAACTGCCTAATTTTACCCCTATGCAACTTCTACTTCTTAATTCTTGGGATTATCAAATTAATTAAGTGAGTTTCTGTTCCACAGATTCTCAACTAATAATCAACAAAAATAAGTATTTAATATCATTGAATTTTCCATGGAAGTTCCCACTCTAAATTATCAGCTTTTATTATTATGTATATTTTTTTAAAGTAGAAATTTCATAAGCATACATATCACCCCTAGACGAGTCTGTTGAATACGAGAATTGTTTCTAAATTTGAGTCTGTTGAATACGAGAATTGTCTCTAAATTTTATTAAGTGAGTAGATTCGATTATGAACAATTCGACAAAAAAACATATTCGAATGATGCACTCAAATTCTTTGATTAAAACTTATATGTTATTTATCATATCAATATCTAATTAATATGAGACGGGGTATTACAATCACCCTTTCTTCATAAATGTGACGACCTCGTCAAGGCATGATACAGTCCAAAATCAATCGTGTGCATTGGGTTTAAGGAGGTGACTCCTATAGGTTCACGCACGTAATACTTTTATCATATATAGCATTTAGTTCCTAATTCTATTCAACGATCAGCTATAATACTATTTGTCAGGGTTCTAAGCTCATGAGCTCATTGGACGCGAGCTAAGTGGGTGCTAAAATTTGGCTATGAACAACTAAGTTAAAAAAGATACTCAGTAGATACATTTGAATTCTCTAATCACTACAAAAACAGTGGAATTTGGGGCAGTTTTAGGAAGAGTTTTTTTGCTATTTGGAACGGTTTGAAATTGAAGAAATTAATTTGAATCGAATTTTAAAACGGTTTCACTATATTTGAATTTGTGTTTCGGCCATTTAGAGATGGGCTAAAACCAATCAATGTTTGGATTGGATAAAAACGCACCTTATTTAGGTATATTTTTATATTTGTTGGTTTTTGAGCCCAAAAACAGGGCAATATTTTAAAATTATTTTTGTTTGTTCATGAGTCCAAAGCAAATGAGTTTTCTTTGTTTTTGTTTTTTAAAATTATTTGTATTATATATTTTTTATATTATAAAATATATAATATATGTTAAATCTAATTAATAATTTTTAACTTATGAAACTAATAATAAAAACATCTGATATCAATGCTGGTGAGTAAAAATATGTGAAAATTTTCGACCTCAATGAAATACTTTAACAGTTTTGTATATTGAGGACAATATGCCAGTACTATATACTTAATTCAAAATTTTTATTATTTCAATTATCTATTAAAATTTATCACTTCGAATATAAAGTCTAACAAATGAATTTTCAACACATTACTATAGTGCATTTAACTATTAATTACAAATTTTTTCAACTTTCACTATTTAAATATTTTGTACCCAATTTTTTTGAGACATTTGAAAATTGAGGATAATATACCGATAATACATACTTAATTCAAAATATTTATTATTTGAATTTTATATATTATATTTTTACAGTCCAAATATAATGTCTAACAAAATCATTTTGGAGACAATACTATAATACATTTAATTATTCATTAAATTTATAACTATTATTTAAAATGTAAAAAAAATCCTCAACAAAGAAAATTATATACACTATATTTCACTAGCAAATAAAATACTATATACATACACACTTATATTAATAAGTATGTATAAAAAAAAACATGATTTGATAATCAACAGTAATATTTGTCTCTCAAATTTTGGCATCAAACATACACCACTTATTTTAAATTATTTTATATTATATCAAAACACAAATCCAAGCATACCATCTATCTCAAACACATACTTATTTATCTCTATTTTTCTCTCTCTATTTCCAAAACACCAAAACAAAACACTCAAAATACAAATCCAAATAATATGTTTATATTTCGTCATTATAGAAGGCATCTCTAAAATTTAGGACGGTTGGTGAAGGACCGTTCCTAGCTGGAATAGGTACTATAACACATTAGATCGTTCCTAACTAGAACGTGTATTATAATACATTACTGTTGACCGTTCCTAATAGTGTATTTGAATATATTTTTTTTTATTCGAACACATTGGATAACTTTGGGAACGGTTACGTAATTAAATTCTGGATACTTTTGGAACTGTTTGTGTAATACTCTTGGCTGAATTTTGAAACTGTATTTATTTGTAATAGTGATATATTTAGGAACGGCAATTGAAATTGTATAGTGCTCAATTTTTGAAATAGTATTAGGCACGATTTATTTTTGCTTGGAACAGTCTCTTGTATCTGTGTTAAGAATATTTTTTGAAACACAATATGGTGTATGCATTAGTTCTAGTTGCAATACATTTAGGAACAGTCAATCTTTATAGGAACACTTATTTAGAACTATTTTAGCAATGGTGTTAATGGTCTTGAATTTAAAATTTGTAATATTTCTTTACAATTACTAAAATCATTCCTAATTTTTTATTTAATGATAAAATTATAAAAGATAATTTAATTTATATAATTAATTATTAAATTCAATTATATTTATGAGTTTAATTAAGTGAATAAATATTAAATAATAAAATATAACAAATATTATGAAACATGAACAATTAGGAAAAGAATATTATATTAATATAAAATATTACCAATTACCAAATTTAAAAACAAAAAAATAAAATTTAATCATCAACAATGTCCATATCGTCCTCGTTTGGGGCAAGGGGGTCTGTTGGAGTTTGTGTTGGGGTGCTAATGGAAGCGGTTGGCTGTGACGGTCTTGTAGTAGTCAACTCATACGATCCTCCATGGCCGGGTTTGGTTGTGCAGGTAGCAATGGGGGTGGCAATGGTGACGTGTAGGTCCGATTGTAGACGTGGGTTTCAGAATTAAGGCCCAATACACGGCCTTTGTTCTTGCCCCCGACTGCAGCTCTAGTCACAACCGATGCTCGATCATCGCGACTGAAGCATTGATTCGGCCAGGATATCGTGGTCCTTGACCGTGAGCTGAGGCAGATGATCATCCATCAGCTTTTGGAACGTCCCTTGCAAAACAAACAAAATTATTAGAACTTTACTCTAAAATTATTTCAAAAAGTAAAATTATTATTGTGCCTATCGTTACCTCAGCTAGCCCTCGGGCCATTCCAGCCGCCGTTGGCCTTCTTCGTATAGCATCTAACGAACAATTCCATCTGCTTGGGCGTCCAACTGAGCTCTACCTCTTATAGAAGAATAAAACAGTTAACATAATATTTATAAAACAATGATAAACCTTAAAAAACAACATAATTTACTTACCATCTTTCTCGTGTGTATGCATGACAGAGGGTGATCCCCCGTGGTACATAGTAGAGGACGTTGTGGGGTTCGCCTTGTCTGGTTCGGCTTCACCAGCTCCTTTTGGGTAACAACAAACCTTTTTTGAATGAATTTTCCCGCCTACATATTGAAGACTCGAAACATGGACTAATCGTCACAATCCTACCAGTAGGTCATCTACAAAATATCAAATTAAAAAAAATATTTGTAAAACTCATTAAATAATTTAGATTATAAGATAAACCAAAATAATTTTAAAGTACATTACCTTCATGCTCTCGACCCAGTATTGTTGGTGCTCTTGTGGCACCTGCCTCAAACATCCCCAAGGGTGGGGAAAGTGTCCCTGCACCACCATATTGACGCTTGTTGAATTTGCGGTCAAACTTGAAAGGACATGTTAATTAGTGATTTTCAAGGTAAAATAATACTAAAAATATTCATAAACAAATTTACCTTGTGTCATCGGGGATGATATACTGGCGCGTTGATGGTGGGGAACTGTTGGTGGTGGAACAACCCAAAGACGATCAGGATCAGCCGCTGGTGTGGCAGATGGCTGTCAGGCCTCCTCAGCTGCCAGTACCGTAGCAGATGGTCTAGCATCATCTGGAGTCTGCATGATGGCTGAAGGTTCGGCCGTGCCAGGTGGTGGGGGTGATCGAAACACTGCTTCCCTAGCATGAGAAGCATTAGAGGACACTAGTGGAATTGGCGGATCATAATTTCAGCCACTACCACGGCCACATCCTCCATGTGGTAGAGGAGGCGTACCACTATATATAATCTATTCAAATTATAATAAGTATTAAATTTTTATAATTCTTGAAAAAATTATCCTAATTTCATAATTATTAGCAATATTAGGCTAATTTAATATTATTATAATTATTATTTAATTAATAATATTATTTTGAATATTATCCTAATAATTCTTAGTGAATGTAATTAGTACTGTTAACAAAGATTAGTTGTAATTATTGAAATTATTAGTCTAATTTTGTGATTATTGTAAATATTATGTAAATAATAATATTATTTAGAATATTATCCTAATTATTTTTTAATTGTAATTATTAATTATTTATCGAAACTTGTATATATTATTGGAATATTAACCTCAATTTTGTAATTATTACCTATTTACAAATTATCCACATAGTAAAGAAGGCGTACCACTAGACATAATCTATAAAATTATAATAAGTATTAGTTTTCGTAATCATTGAAAAAATTATCCTAATTTTGTAATTATTTGGAAATGTTAGCCTCAATTTATGATTATTGTAATTATTAATTATTTAAATAATATTATTATATATTATTGGAAATATTAGTCTTATATGGTGATTATTGTAATTATTATTTAAATAATATTGTTGTTTATAATATTAGCCTAGTTTTGTGATTATTGATATTATTACGTAAATAATATTATTTTTTTGAATATTACCCTAATTTTGTGATTATTAATATTATTATGTAGTGGATCAAAGCTTATATGTCACTTATTTTATTCAATTTCTAATCCACGTAGGATGAGGTACAATACATCTTAATAATTGGGATAATTACACTCTTCTTCCCTGAAGTTTGGTATAATTACAGTAGATTTCATGTGATTTGAAAAATTATATCTGATACCCTTGGGGTTTGCATCCGTATAACAAATAGGTCCATTTGTTAGTTAAAATTCACTTAAATTGTTGATATTAACATAATAGCTGAATAAAATTAATATTTACACATGATTGACTTATTATTGGTTTATTGCAGATTAAATAATTTTTTCCCAACTAAACTACCTTTATAACAGTGAAAATTCACTTTCTCACATGTATTAAAATGTAAAGATGTTATCTTTAACCTGTAATAAATCAGTAATAAGTCAATCGGGAGTAAATATGATCTTTTCATCCAATTTTTTTTGTTAATATTAGCCTGCATTATATTTATTATTTGATTGATATACAATTTAAAAATAATAAATAATTATCATATTAATATACTTATCATGTGATTAAATTTACACGGAGCCAGAATTCTTCATTGAAAATTAAATTATTTTCAAATATTAATTTGAGCTAAAATTTTGGCCAATTTGAAGGGCATTGATGCGAAGAGCTTTTTTAAAGCTAACAGAATCACTAAATTGCATTAAAAATATTGAAATAATTAAAACTGAACTTTCTTCTATATATTTTGCTGCATGCCTTTAAATGTTATCTAATAAAAGATATAATTATTGTAGTTTTAATTAATTTGAAAGCCCCACTGCTAAAAATGATGCACTCACTTCAATCACAGTAATTACTACGTCCCATATATATCAAAATTCCACTTACAAAATTAATCAATACTTATATATATGATAGATTTAAAGTAGAAATTTACTATGAAAGAAATTGATTATTCTCACTATTATAAATCTTTCTAACTTAAAAATAGCAGTTTATCAATATTATCTATCACAGTCAGATAAAACTGATGTGAACTTATTTGGGGAAAAATATTATTTTAGTCCGCTAAGTATGCCTAATTTTAGTTTTAGTCCGATAACTATGTCCATTTTTGTTTAGATCCAGTAACTTACGAAATTGCTTACTTTTAGTCATCTGGTAGATTTTCGGACAATTTTACCCCTATGCAACTTTTGAAAGGCAGTTTTAGTCCATACGCATTCATAGGGGTAAATTGTCCGAAAATCTACCAGAGGACTAAAAGTAAGCAATTTCGTAAGTTACTGGACCTAAACAAAAATGGACATAATTATTGAACTAAAATTAAAATTAGGCATACTTAGCGGACTAAAGTAATACTTTTCCCAACTTATTTGTTTGTGTTTTCATTTTCGTTTTTCTCTTTTCAGTGAAAATTATATGTTTTCAACTTTGTACAGGTTTTTATTTGAAATGAGAATGTGTTTGAATTAAATAATACATTCGTATTTTATATTGAACTGTGATACCAAATCAATATATTTTCAATGAGAATACGTATAAACAAACACATTTACCATTCGTCTATGACTTTACCTACGGCTAAAGTATTTGCCACAATTTATAATTATAGCAAATATTTTGACTTCACTTGTAGAAAACAATGGCTAATAATAGTCATTGTGCAGCTGCGATTATTTAATATTTACCATAATTTTTAATCTTTAATCTTAGTAAACGTCAAAGTAAAAAGCCATATTTCTTTTGGTGATTGGAAGTATATATATATATATATATATATATTAATATTGTAATAATACTATTTTCTTGTAATTTGATTTTATGATTTCATGCACGCATGTATATTGTTTAAGGGTTTCTCAGTTTAATTTAGGATTTAAAAAATTGAAAACTAATAAATCTATAAAAATGAAACATACATCAATGGCTACTTAAGAATCAAATAATTTTGTCATAGTTTTAAATGTTAATTGTCAAAATAAGTCTCGGAATATAAAATATCAGTTTCATAAATTATCACAAAAGCATAAAAAAATGAAATAATGATTACAATCCAAATAAAACTTGAGTCCCATGTGATTGTCTGATGTATTAACGGTTGATCATAACTTCATCATCTTGCATTATTTTCAACAATATTTACAATTTTTTAAGGACAATTATCTCTATTAATTAATTTAAAATAATAAAAAAAGGTCTAGTTTTAAAAAAAAAAGTCTAATTAAGCAATCCTTATCTATAGCTTAATGGTTTATAAAATCCAACGTTGCACACTCACAATGTGAATTCGACTTATATACAGATAATTAGCCCAAAATACATGTGACAATCGTTATAGCCCAAGGGTTAAAGGTCGAAATGTGGGTGCGAATTTTTGTCAAGGAGTTTGGTGGGATTAGACGCACATCTTGATTTGTGTGTTAATTTTCATGTGATTAAATTTTGATTTTGAGCGATATAAAGATCAATTATAGGGACCTTTAGACGCACAGATGCAATCTTTGCTGACAAGGCTGTATGGTGCTATTCGTACATATTTTTCTATTTTTGTAACAAAAAATCAAAATAAAGAAGGGGGGGAGGGGGGCCGAGCTATGAATGACAATTGGTGTGCTTCAGTTTTGATCAATTATTATGAAATCAGATGGGAATAAGAGAGGTTTAATGTGGTCACATTTACTCTTCATCATGTCCCAATCCTACTCCTAAACCCTAACCTATCAATCCACTCCATCCACCTTATGCAATCTTGTCTTATTTTTGCACACTCCATTCCTATGCTAGCAAAAAACATCACATTTTTTTTGATTATATAAATTACAACGACCTTTTATGAGATTTGTATAGTTACAAGTATCTTCTCGTTGTTTGAAAGATTACAAATATTTTTAATATTTGATGAAATTATATAATCTTTGGATAGAAGTGTAAAATTGTTAACTTTGCATTTGTCGTGTTTTTTTCTTTTTTTTTAAAAAAAATTAAAAAATTGGGACAAGGTGAATGAATTTTTTTTTTTAAATTATAAAAGAAAAGGTCCATTTAATCCATAAAAAAGTTAACTTTTTTCAAAAGAATAAAACTATAATTCATAATCCACAAAGGTATTTTGATCAATTCACCACAAAAAATGAATGAAATCTAGTGGAGACTGATGTATTGAGTTAGTTATTAAATGACTGTTAAAATTAAGAAGATATTGATAATTTTTCAAATAATGAGATGTTTATAGTTATATCAATATATATATATATATATATTTAAGACACATGAAAATGGGTTGCCTTTTATTCCTCAATCAAATGGTGTAAAGTTTTATTTACATCTGATTGCAAAAAACAGGTTAAAAAGCTAAAAAACATCTAAAAAATCTATCCCATAGATAGCCTGAATTCTGGGGCAAGAAACTCTGACAAAAGTTGATAGTTACAGAAATTTTCACCATCAACCATTTACCTTTTGTCCTGCAACACATTTATCTTCTACCAGGCACTGAATTCAAAATTGTTCTATTAACACCTTTTGATTCATGTCTCCTTTTTGTTCACCACAACTTCTACTTGGATCCATGAATATTAATCAATTCTATTTTTTTGTTGTTTTTATTCGGCCACATTGATGAAATCACACGATAAATATATTATATTTTATCATATAATTTGAATTTATAATTTAAAGGAAAACTTAAAATGAAAACCAATAACGTAAGAAATGAAAATTACAATCGTCATATAATTAGTTGAATAGCAGCCAAATCGACAGTCGGCCATGCATAATCTTTATGCGACCATAAGGACCTTAAAGTTAGATCATGAAGCAGTAGTACCTGTCTAATTTTATAAAATCCAAGTTCAGGAATGGTGTTACCATTACAAACTGACCAAAAACTAGACATTCGATGGCAGTCATGTTTCGCTTGCTTTTTACAGTTTTCTTGGTTCTACCAAACCTACAATCTTTTGATTACATCCTCAACGGAGCAGCGGGAGCGAAATGAGATAATTACATAAACACTCTCTAGATTTGGATAAATTACGAGGAAGCTGCTGGTTTTGAAAATTTACAAAAGCAACCCATGAGTCGATCTTTTATATTACGGATCCCTCAGACCATCTGCTTTCCAAAGACGAGTCGGATATGTAAAAAGTATGGTTTATAGATGGTGCAGTGTAATTTTTCAAAATTGAGAAATTTCAATACTTAAACCTCAGGGACTGCTAACATAATTATCTCAGTGAAAGACAAGGTATACAGAAGAATACCTATATTTCAACGGACGGACACTTTAAGGGTTGTCAGTGGGATGCAGAAAGCTTCCATAAGCTCTTTGTTGCTACAAGAACTCTCTCCCTTCCATGTGATCTGGGCTCTTTCTCATGTACTGAAGTCGTCCATCTCAACGCATGAGAAATGTGACCGAGTTTCTCGATCGCTTCAGGTGAATCACGAATGATAACTGTGCCTTTCGGGCGCAACATTCTATCAATTTCCACCATCAAATCTACAAGATTACACCTGAAACCGTGTCCAGTTGGTCAAAATGGTATGAAGTTGTCGTTTAACTTATAAATGGAGAATGAATAAAGGGTCTTTGTGATTGCTTTTCATGAGGTGTATGTTGTAGAATCTCATATTTACGATAATATGTTAAGATGAACAGATTCGATTGGATAAGAATGCAACTTTCATTAAGAAATTTGACGAGAGAAACTAACGGGAAATTTTGTTTAGACTTGTGCAGAAGGCCGAGAACCTTTGTATCTCAAACTCCAACCATTGGGCAAACAGTACAGACAACCGATATAAGCATATAGGAGGAAAGAATCAAAATTATCGATATTTGAACATTGCAACAACCCTAATAACTTTTAGATTGAACTTTGACCACCCGATTGATAATTTAAACACTGAAAGCTACTTTGTAAAATTGTCTCGACCATATTTGAGCTAATTTATGTAATTCTTGTTGGATTATGGGGACTAACTAGTATACCAAACATTTTATGTGCGAAGTTCAGACCGAAAGATCCCATATAGACTAATCAGGAAACAAAACATTTTATCAATATTGAGGGGGATGAAGAAAAAAGAGGTGAAAATTTCACAGGAAAAGAGAACTCGGGCAGTCATAAGTTCGATGAATAACAAAACAGCAGAGAGAAACTAACATACCTGTTCATCCCAGAACTAGGATCCTTCAAAAGAGACTCTATATCATCCACATGAATTAGATCATAAGTTCGAGGATAGGTCGAGAAAGGTTCACACCTGTGAGCATCATCCACGTTTAACAGTTAGAGTACCTAACATCAGAATTTGAGATGTATAACATGGGTAATTTATAAACTACAGAAGCAGCGAAACTTCCACTCACCAATCATGGTAAACTCCTATAAGTCCTCGGTCATAAATTACATCAAGAGTTAAAGTCTTGCTGGAGGGAACAACATTCATCACCCAAACTGGATCAGATGCTATTGCTGCTGCAAAACCGCCAAAGAATGCATTCATGTCCATGATGTTTCGTATTAATGGTGTTCCCAATTTAATCTTTAATGTATTCTTGTAGTAAGCAATCCTCCTTGTCCATCTCTGATTGTCAACTTCAAAAACATCGGTTCCATTTTCCATCATACTGGCTCTTGAAGGAGCTTTTTGCAATCTCTCTGGCCAATTTGGAATTGTCCCCACAGCATATTCTCCCTCGGCAGGAGTCCTGCTCACACAGTTCGTCAAGTTGACATACCTGCAAACTCATACAGTTGAGTCCACAAAAATCTGTCTTTGCAGTAAGTTTACATCACTAGTCTTTACATGCTAATGGAAAAAAAAATAATTGAGGTTCAAGAGTTGATCTGACAATCATGATGATTTTGAGGAAAATAAAACAATAAAGAAACCGCACGACCAACATGCGTGTCATTACCATGCAGGACGTGGCTCATCAGATTCATCGCATAAGTGAAGCCCAAATTCATTTTGATTTGGAAGACATGAATCCCCATTAGGCTTTTTCCAGATGACTGTGTTCCCATCCACAACAATGAGCTGATAACATAATGATCTCGCTACTCCCTGTAAATCAGCCCATTCCCTTTCTTGTTTAGGCCACTGTACAGGTGGTCCAGAGATGACTAGGTAGCCTCCTGGGCGAAGTAACCGATCTACTTCAAGGAAATATGTTGCATCTGCAAAGTGACAAGCCTTCTGCATTACGAACAGATGTGGTATACTAAAGAAATCACAAATTAGATAGTAGTAAATCACAAAAAGGAACTCACTATAGGCAGTGAAAGGAATCAAACATCGAGAACAGTGCACCAGATCAAAAGAGAATCCAGGAAATGGAAGTCTACGCGTGCCAAGCATGGCAACAAATGCTGGTACTCCTCTCTCCAAAGCAAACTGTATTTGCGCTTTGTGTGAATCTCTTGGAGCAAAAGAAAGAGTCAAAATGCCTTGCGCAAGCATGTATCCACCAAAACTAGCAACCTACGTAGGAATGATCACTCAGATTTCATGAAGCTACATTAATCAGCAAGGTCAAGGAAATAGGATAGAAGTTCCTACCCCGCATCCCATATCAAGAGCTGTTCTCAAAGCTCCACTAGCAATAGGGATATACTGTTTAAGTTTTTCAATATACTGTACAGCTCCCTCTGGAAACATTGTGCCACCACCTGGAAATATGAAATACGAACCTTCTCTTTTCATCCACCCCTGGTGGCCTTTCCTGTCAGCAATTTTATTGTAAGGCATGTTATCATGCCATATCTGCATTTAAACGTGTTTAAGATAAATTAGACAAGTCAAAGACAAGCGTACAAGCCAAATTGTAAGCATTAAACTGCATCATGCAAACTGAGTATAATAGGCAAAAGATTCCCAATATGTGCAGAAGTAGTAATGCACCTTAGTGTGCTTTGGCATATCAAATGAGAGCAGCAGCCATGGCACAGTATCTCTTACACAGTCTTCTAGGATATTATACATTTCTACATACCTAGAATATCCTCCTATCTATCAAAGAAATAGACTCTTCTGATTGGTTTTCAGAATGTTATTGTTTGCACATAAGCAAATGCTCCTTAGAATTACTTTCTAACTGCCTGATCTCAGACTCCAATCTTAGAAAAGGGGTTCATAAACTCAATTGCTGCAACAGTGAATTTTTGTAATTCCATTTCATATCCACAAAGAAAAGGAACTATTCTAACCACTCTAAATTCGTTCCACTGCATGCTTTTGCAGAAACGAGAACAAAAAAGTACAAATGAGAAAAAGAAGTTAAGAATTGATGTCTGCTAATTACTGATGAAGAAAATTGCATATCATTGCACAACCTAAGGATTTGAATGCACTTGTTCTTGATCAAGTAAAGTGCACTTGATGTCAATACGATGGATTGAAGAAAACAGATGTGAAACATCAACACCATAAAAAGGCATACTATATGATGGAAAGCCAATCAAGGTCATCTACAAGAAACATGTGTAGCACTCTACTAGCATATAATTTAAAGAGAGAAAGTTCAACTTCTGAAGCAATATACACATGTACAGAATTTATCACATGAGTAACATGAAGTAGCAATGATACTAACAAGGTATCAAACTCAGCAACAATGCAAGATTAAACTTTTAACACCTAAACCAGTTGTCAATTATAGTACTAAGAGTAAATTTAACGAGTTAAACTAATCAACCACTCTAACAATTCCTTGCACAAATTTGAACACGAAGCTCTATTGCAGAAGACTAATTCAACATTTTCATCCAAGAAGCTAATTTCAAGCTCAAGAGATACAGGTCACCATTCAACAGAGTAAACAAAATCATTTGCTTGTTTTCTCCCACATACTAAACAAGCTAAAGAAACATCTAAAAAGCTAATGCATACAGCCGAAAGACAGCATTGTACTAAAAATCAAGAAAATCAAACAAGAAGTAAAATAAAATTATCTTTTTGTATAACATCCGGAATCAATAAACTGATAAACCAAATAAGGACTTCACCTTGTGCAAACTCTCAGGCCACTGGACCGGAACCCGATACCCCTGCGGCGGAGGGATCAAACAAAGCGGCGTCTCCTCCGCCTTGGGACAATGCCTCTCCCTATAATAATTCATCTCCCTGCTAAGCTGACTATTAATTCTGGGATCCTCACAAGGCATGTGATCCACCATGTCGGCAGGGCAAGCGTCGATGGTCACCCCTTGTCGCCCAAGCTCCAGTAGCGCCAGCAACTTCGCACGGTTGCGGGGATCCAAAACAGGGGATTGCAGCGCCGTCTTCCTCCCGGATGCGGCAAACGCGTCGCCTAATGGGGTGAATACTAGAAGAAAGAGGACAAGAACTGCTAAGAAGAAGGCGGCGGTGATAATGTCCAATAGACGCCATTTCCGGGCGTTCCGCTGCTTGGAAGATGCAAGATTGAAAAGGCCCATTTGTCTCATTTGAAATGGAGGGAGCCCAGAAACTCAAGATCTTATTGTACGTATACATACACAGAGGGGTACGTATAGGCGTAATGTATCTATGTGTGTGTGTGTTTTGCTTGAAGATCTGAAGTGTGAGGAGTGTGCTTTACGATTCAAGAGCTGATACTATATTATTTTTCACCTTTCTTGTAGACTGCGACGTTGGGCAGGAAGTGATAATACAAGGCAGGGGCATAAGTTCTGCGTAATGTACACATTCATCCTTGGTCGATTCGATTCTGGAATAGCGACTAAGCTCCACGTCAATGGTATCTCATCGCCTCTCTCCTATGTGGTCAATCACTCATACTCACAACCACGTGCCCAAGTCACTTGTACCCGGTCGACCTATGTGTATCCTACAAGGCATCCAGCTCAGCAAACTTCCATTAAAAATGAACATTTTCAATGGGATTGTACTAAATAAACAAGCTTCCAAAATATTAAATAATATAAAATTAAAAATTAAATTTTGAAAATAAAACCAATCAAGTTATAAGTTTCTCCATGAGTGTGGTCAACGACCAATTGCTAACACGTCAAAAGACATGCACGATCCAACGTGGAAAATCACATGTCTTGACCTTGTGATGTGGCTTCCTAGCACTACTAACGACCCAGCTATGGTTCTTATATGCTATATGACGCGCATGATAGTTGTCACTTTATGATAATAAGTATGTGACATATATGTTATCTGCATGTCCAATGACTCATTCTATCTCCTATGTGGCAAGTAACTTGTTTGGATGGCTGATCTTCTCGTTCCTACGTGCATGTGGCCAGTGGATGGCTCACATACCACAGCTATGTGTTGGTGACGTGTCCTACGCTCTAGCAGCTGACCCACAGCTGGTGTTACATGGAAGATGATCCCTCTCCTTCCTACGTGGTCAGCTTCCATATGCCAGCATGGCTAATGACTCAGCTTATGATCCTACGTGTCACACGCCTGCATGGCTTTGTGATAGAACAGAAATCGCCATCCCAATACAAGAATTGAATCTGAAAATGTGAGGTGTGATAAATTCATGTTGAAGTTGTAGAATACTGAAAATGGCAGCAAATATCAGGTAGCCCCCGAAGGGTGCTATCAACATAGCTTCTTACTAGGCTTTTATAAAATCTGGCTATGAACAAAGAACAATATTTCAATCTTAATGACAGACAAAGATTCCAGAGCCTGTGATCCCCTCGACCAAACTAGGACTGCCTTGAATAGCCAAATAGACTCAAACTTCTCGTTTCAAAAGATGTAAGCATCCTTTCAAGCCATATCAGCAATACAAGTTTCTAAACTCTGACTGTATGCAGAACTTCCCAAAATCGACTTTTCAAATCCATATCAGAATGAATCTGATGTGTATATAACTTTGCAACTGTACATTTCAATGCTTCCGAAGGTTATGTTCATGTTTGATAAGATTTGCCCTCAAAATCATGGTTCTCACTTCCCTATCAAATTCACTCGCAGTCTGCAAGACACGCTGGAATGTGCTGTTCCTCTGATCTGCATGCCGTGCATAAAGAATTTTATTATGGGAGTCGATTCGAGCCTGCACGAAAAAGTGCAAGTTGCAATCATGAAAATTGTCAACTATATCTAGACGTTTTCTATATTTATCCGGAAACGCAACGATTGGCCTTGATTACCTTTATTTGGTTGTTAGGAATCAGTGCTTCAAGTTCTTTTTCAAGGTCTGTAACGCTTGTCTTGAAGGCATTCGCCATCATGTGTAGATCAACAGAAACAAATGGGAGTACGTAGTGGGTGAGAGCCTTGTTACGTATTCGCTCGTATAGAGTCTTCAGATGATCATGTAAATGGATGTCAAGCAACAAGTTTGCCTTTGGATTTTCGAGATACTCCATACAGGAAACATAGCGGCTGCAAAATAAGAGTATGTGCTGAAGTCAAACAAGGAACTTAAGATTCTAGTAGATACTATACCCTTTCTTAATGGTTTTTATTCCATGATGAAGTTCTTGTAGTGAAATACTGCATCAAGTTAGCCAAAATAGTGTGGCTCTGATTCCTCCTCTAACAGTGATTATCTAGGTGTCGCTTTGAGTTACCCGCTATAGAAATCATTAATGAGCTCCCTTATTTCAGGTACCAATTCCAAGCAATTCCTGAAATTAATGTTGTCAATGACATATCTCTGCAAAACATAAACAGTTTAAGTGGTAAGGAAATTGCAAATCATCAAACTCATTGTAATCTACTTCAAGAAAAACAAGCAAAGCATGGTATATTGCCTTCAGTTCTGCCCGATTAAAAGTTGCAAGTGCACATAGACCACCATAAGTTGCAACATCTTGCAGTGCGATTACTTCTGTGTAGCTGTTCTGTATTAACATTCCAGTATCCACGAACTGCAAGTACTCTTAGCAATGTTAGAGAAATATATTAAACACAACCAAACGCATATCATGATTTGCCCTCACATATAGCCTATTCAAATCAGTACTACTTTTTCTTGTTCAGAATATTTATCATTAGGTTCTTTAATTGGAAAAGACCTTCAGTTTAGCAATTGACATATCTTCTAGGATTAGAGATAAATCTCACTTCTATCATTTGTATGTCAATAACATTTTCTCCTTAATATAGAAATTAGTTTTGCAACCTCAACCAGTAGTATCCAAATGTCCAACCGAAAAGAAAACCAACGAAACAAAATACGAACACATTAGAGTAGAAAATGGGGAACATCCTAGTTCATTCCACCCTTGCATTGGTGCCTCTGTGACCCAAAAATCAATTGGGGGTATTATCTACAAGGGAATAAAATATCAACTCTTTAATACTCTCTTACGGCACAGGATGAAAAGAACATTTTACTGGCATACCTCTCGAGCAGCAAACTTATACTTTTCGCCCATCATAGCAGCCAACCCAGCAGCACAATGTAGTTTTGAAATTGTAACAGAATCGGGTCTGAAGCGATCCTGATTTTGCCATGCCATACAAAAATAGCTTGAAATATTGAAGAAGTGACCCATCTCAATGCTAACCAATATTGCATTCAGACACATGTGAACGATATGTGCTGATGTAGTACAATACTCATGAGTACGGATGTAACTTTTAAATGCTTCTTCAAGCTGACCATGTGCATAGTAAAAATCTCCAAAATCATTGTATCCCATCCGAATGCTCTCTTTGATTAAATTTGTCTGCAAGACGAGAGAGTGAAGTTACAAAGTAATAAGCAGAAAAACAATGATCTGCTAAAAAGCAAAGCATGCAAAAGACGTTCCAAAAGATACATATAACATGAATAAACTTGAACAAGAACTACAGGAAAATGCGAGACTTTGATAATGGACATATGTGTTAATGAATTAACATGGAGATTTTGAGAAAGTAAATTCATAATGCACAGAACATGTGGCATAAAAAACAAGAAATATCATCAGTTTTGGCAGGCAAATTGACAAAACCGAGATTCATCAGTGCCTGAGCGATCACAAAGCTTTAGCCATTGCATACTGATATTCACAAGAAAGAGAAGGTATAAGCGCCAACTGAGTCAGCTGAATCGGTGAACAACAATTTCACGAACTGAAACAACTCTAGGATATATTGATTACCACACAGTATTTCGGTCGAAAGGCAAGCAGCAAATATATGTCGTGATTGTGAAATACCCGATCCAGGACCAAAACAAATAACATAGAGTCACATTAACAACAAATAACCAACATGTAAAGGAGAAAGTGACAGAGCTATCAGTGTGCTATCTACAGTTTCCAAACTAGTCACTCTACCATGGAAGCATTGAGCTCATTCTCGAGCTTCTCCTTCCTCAACTCAGCCCGTCGGTCCACATCATCCGCCCAAGCGTTATCACTCCCATAATCCGGCCCCAATCTGCCATCAATCTTCGCCACAACCTCCCGAAAAAGCTGCGTATCCTCGCCCTTCCTAATCTCGTCATACGCCATCCGCAAAGCCTCCAACTCCATCGAAGCGACGCCGCAGTTCTCAGCAATGAAGAGGAGGCGGCTGATCTTCGTGCGTCCAGTATACAGCGCCGCGTACGCCTCAATGTCGAGGTGCTCGACAACCATAACTGGGCGGTGCCGGCCTTTCTCTCCAACGTCGACGGAGATATCGTCCTCCTCAATCACCGGTCCCACGGCGTCGCCTTCCGCTGCCATTCTCTCAGCCAAAACCGACCTAGTACTGACTAGGGCTTTTCGTTCTTCGAGTTTCCTAATTCTGCTTCTCTCCCGCTTCAGTGTTGCTCTGGTGGTGTTGTGTGCTGTGTGTGGTGTGCGGGTGTACGCAAAACCAAACTCTCTGATCAGCTAAATATGTCCTTTAAGAAAAAGTCAAAGATTTTTCTTTAAATGGAAAGAGTAGAAAATGGGAAAACTAAAATTAAAGGAATTTGGCAATATAAAAATAAGAGTAAATTAATGGGATAATTACACTGCAATATCTTTAAATTTGATATAATTACACGTAAATTCATATAATTATTTTTTATCTAACACATCCTATTAGTCAATATTTATAAAATTCGTTAATATCAACAAAAAAGAATATTGAATTAAAATTTATATTTTATTATTGATTGACTTATTGTTTATTTATTACGAGTCAAATATTTTTTTTTTTACCAAAATATTCTTATAAGGGTGAAGATATACCTTCTCATAGAATTTCGTGCAAAAATGCATAAGGGTAGCTTGATAAAAGAAAAATATTTGACCTGCAATAACTAGTACAATATAATTTTTTTTTAAGCTATTTTTTGATCCCATAACTACTAAAAGTAGCACATTTGATCCGAAATACACGAAAAACGGAAAGGTGTTTTGGACCAAAACTGCTATTTTTCAAAAGTTATGGGACCAAAATTGAAAATTTTGTAACCAATTAGATCAATAGTGAAAAAATCCCAAAATACAGTACGAAAAAATGCGATTTTTCCTTAATTTTAACTTCAAAATAATTCTGTATTTTTAATTCAGTTCAAATGAGTCCTTTCAATGAATAATTTTTCATACTGTGCTAAAAATCACATTAATTAGAAAAATATAACCGCTTTAATTGCAACAATGCAGTTATTTAGATAACGATTGGATTAAATGACTAACATAATTATTATGAATTTAATGAGTTTATTGGATTTCAAATAAAAAAAATATTTAAACAACAAAGTTCTATAATTAGAACAGATATAAGAAAATAAATATGTGAGCTAAGATATTGAAAAATAAGGTAAAAAAACCCCTTATTTATTCAAATATTCTTTGATTTGAAAGATTATTAAATTCACAACAATTACATTAATATGACATTTAATCAAGTTATTATCTATATCTAACTTTGGACTTCCTCACCATCATTTGATAGTTATTTTTTTTATCATTATTTTAATGCATTTTTTTTGTCACCAATTTTTCATAATCTAATATTAATTACTATTTTTTTGTATATATTTATTAAATAATAATTATTATATTTTAAATAATATTAAAGAACTATGCACACATGTAGAACGTGCCACAAGGTACTCGATTTTATATAATCGGCGAACACCATTTAGTGTCCTCAATTTTTATTGTCCGTCATTTTTATTTTTTTTAATTATTTTATGAATTTCCTTCCCTCTCTTTCTATATATATATATATATATATATATAAATTCTCATTTTTCTCTCTTCTCAACTTCTATTTCTATATATATATATATATATATATATAAATTCTCATTTTTCTCTCTTCTCAATTTTTATTTCTCTTCTTTTTTTTTAATAATTTCTCATAACTTTTTTCTATTTCTTTTTATATTTTATTTCTCCAATCAATATATATACACACATTTTAAATTAAGAATTATTTTAAAAATTATTAAAATTAATTATACGCACAGATTTGAGTGCAACTGACCAAATTAATTATGCACACACATGTAAATAATTATTCAATAATAAATTATTTTTATTAAAATAATTATATTTTTTTAAAATTTATGTGTGATGACCAAGTTGCAATTAAAAATAAAATATGAAGGACGGGAGCAATCTTCTACAAAAATGAAACAAAAAATTCGAGGGGTACTACTAATGAGCTGGCTAGGCTCTTAGTCAGCTGGGCTAGTATGCGTAACTTGTGAGTTTAACCAATAATTTTAGGGGGCATCATCACTCCCTTCCACTAGGGGGCCTATTAGGAGGATGCGCCAGTTGGTGGCGACTTATTAGGAGCGGGCGTCAGCTGGGGGCAGCTTATGTAAGTGCGTATGCCAACTAGGAACGACTTATGTAAAAATATGCTCCAGCTGATGATGGCTTATTTAGAGTCAACTACAAGTTGAAAACTAATCTTGTGAGTAACGTAAGATGGAAAACAAGAATTGCATTTATTGATGTGAGATAATGCTTGATTACAACGATAACAAGTCGTTAGTAGAGAGTAGGGATTTTAGGGGGGGAAAAAAAAGAACTTTCTAAGGTTATAAGCGTTCCACGGTTGAGAAAGCCTCCTGCCATCAGTATACCTGTGCAGCAAGGTTGCGCTTTCAAACTTATGGATATGCTCGAATGGATCAGTAGTACCATTATAAGCAGGTAGGTGCGATGGTGCTCAAAATTGAGCAAGGAGTTCTTTCACCATGATGTGTTCGTTGAAGGGAATACCACGCTCAATAGGCATGGTCTCTTTCGTCACTTGTTGGCAAAGTTCCACCATCTCTTTCTTTAGTGATTGCCAAATGCCAGGGGGCTGGTACCCAGCTGCCTCCTTGCTTACAAAACCAGCAGGGGTGGATCGACCTTGCTGGCGTCCAGCAAAAATCTACTAGTCCATACCTTGACTTCCTGGCGTCTGTCCTCTCTCCAGTTGGGAAGAGGTCCCTGCTTCGCTAGCTTGAGAACCACGGAGAGTTGGGTTGATGGTTTCCATGATGAATTGTCGCAGTTGCTCACAGAACAGCAAGTTCAGAGCAACAAATCTAACTGTTTGGTTAGGAGTTGGAGCTGGGACTGGAGTATTAGCTCTTGGTGCTGGATCTAGATCGGAACGTTAGCATCTCCCACAGTGGGGTCTGTAGGTAGAATAGCAGGTGGAAAGAAGAGTCTCCCTCATAAGATTCATGGTCACCTTCATTTTTGGAATTTATCATTTCTCACACCAAAGCTCAAGTGTTCCCACAGACAGCGCCAATGATGCGTACCAAAAATTTAACCAGATAATCGAATGATCTTCAAGAAAATTCTAAAATTATCAGAGGACTAGCCCTGCAAAACAGAGGTTAACACTCTGATATTTAAGTTAATAACGGATGAAAGGAGAAATAAAAGGAAAACTTGAAATAAAATGAGAATATGGTGAAACATGTTTAAAAATGGTGAATATTCTTATGTTGCAAAATATAAGCTTGAAATATCCTGAAACTCGAGAGAGAATAGTGCAAGAAAGTGAGAGTTTGAGAATAAGTGTTATGTTACCAGAAGCCTGCACAAGACCTTTATTTACTGGCTTGTACAGAGTTGAATACAAGGTCAATTGCTAAGTTCCGTACACCATTAAAAAGCTCTTTGACATCCGAAACAAACCGTTGGTATTTTGGATAAATATTGACTAAGATACATAAGTTGGACTAAATTTTGCCAAATCTGCCTAAAAATCGAACAGTTGGAGACGTGTACAAATGTGTTGGCAAGTTACATGATGTGTCCTCCCAACTGTATGATGACGTGTCCAACTGAAATAAGCTTATTTCTTGCCCTACCAGTTTAGTAAAGTAACAAGTAAGCCTATGGGCCTTTCTTCCCTGCTGATGGGCTTTTATCCATCCTACTAGTGGATTTTTATCCATCCTATTGATGATGAGCTAGTTGGGCTCTTAGTCGGCTGAGTTAGTATGCCTAGCTTATGGGATTGGCCCAATAATTTTAAAGGACATCAATATTTATTTTAAATAGGTTCGAGTTAATTTTTGATATACATAAGCAGAAACTAATTTTTTTTTGTCTCTAAATTCAGTCTCTTTTGGCCTTCCTAAGCTGGAGACACAGAGGTTTGGGGAATGTCAAACCTGATTTTCGGACTATCCTTCCTTCTTTCGTTATTTTCCACCTGAAAATATGAAATATTCATATTAGTTATGCAAATAATTACATGAGTATATGATAACTATACCTCATGAGATTGTAGTTGTAAAATTACACTAACACCAATATTCTCTTTGCGGGGGTGGGGGATATTTATACTTTTAGAGGGGGCAAATGGTATTTGTGTAAACATATTTTTAAAAGGTGTAAATACAATTTGCCCTAATTATAAATAAATTATGTGACGAGTCATTCTCATCAAATTAATTTTTTATAAGTTTCATTAACATCTTTAACCCTTTGTAAAATTATAAATACACTACTCAGATTGTAATTGTAATTCTAATTCGGGAATAAAATTTTACAAGTACACCCCGAGATAAATTACATGAAATCTCGTTATGGGGTGCGTGTATTGGTAATTTTTTTGCAAAAAGCATGGAGTGATTTTATAATTAAATCTAACCTTAGCGGATAATCACATAAAAACATGTGTAGGAAAAAACAAATTACATTTTAGAGGAAAAATGCAACTTTAGTTCTGTAATTTATGGGGTGTGGTCATTTTTGTCATGCATGAGTGAATTTTCTTCAATTTTGTACTGTAACTTTAAAATTTTGGTAATTTTGGTCTTTTCTCAAATATTTTGACTGAAAAATTACATGTGGCTTGCATATGACCAAATTAAATTGTAATTTTAGTTCTGTAACTAATGAGGTGTTGGTATTTTTAGTCTTGTAACTCAGAGGGTTGGCACTTATGGTCCTGCACAACTAGATTTTTAGAACAAAAATTATAATTTAATTGAATCGGGTGTGCAAGTCACAAGCAATTTTTAGGCCAAATTGGCTGGAAAATAATTAAAAGTGTCGAAATAGGACCAAACATGCCGTCTTCCTAAATTACAGAACTAAAATTATAATTGTTCCTATGTTTTAGTCCTATAATAAAAAGGATATTGTATTCGTAGTATGGTACTTCTGGAAAGATAAATACCTGTACTCGGTGACCAAATAATGTAAAAATGGCGATTTGAAGCTTTGCAAAGTAAGCTCCAGCACAAAGTCTGCAAACTTTTGATAAAATTATCAACACAGGATTAAATTTATTAAAAAATGATTAAATTTGATATGCTAAGGACTAAATTCATCAGAAAAAGGACTAAATATGTAATTGAAGTAAGTTATATGACAAAAAAATACTAATAATTTAAAGTTACAGGACCAAATATGTAACTTTGCCTTATTTAATTAAACAAGGGGTGAATAGTAATTTACCCCCCTATAATATTGAAATGAGCACATTATCTTCTTATGAGAAAAATATTGCAATTTACCCCCCTGTATTTTTTAAAATGAAGCAATTTACCTCCCTATATAAAGAGGTAAATTGCTTCATTTTAAAAATCATAGGGGGTAAATTATTGTATTTTAAAAAATACAGAGAAGTAAATCGCTATTTGTTTTTCATAAGGAGGTAATTTGCTCATTTGCGATATCATAAGGGGGTTGCTTGCATTTTTTCCATTAAACAAGTATAACAAAAATTTAAATTAAGTAGATTTGTGTTTGGATCGTCAGTATATTTAAATCCTAATTCATTTTGTGTTGATCACATGCATGCAAAAACACAATTAAATAAAAGAAAATTCACTTGCAATTATACATTCTTTAAGGCGTAAAATTACAAACATATATACTGAAAATAATATATATATATATATATGTTAATTCTGATCGGTTACTTAATTAAATAAATATAATAAATATTTAAATTTATACATACATAATTATGTGTGACGCCCCAAAAATTATAATATATAATTGTGGGATTAATTGATAAATTTTTATGAAACTTAATTAATTAATAAATAAATTATAAATTAAAAATTGAATATAATAAAGTTTGAACGGAATAAATTGGAGTTCGTTATAATATTTAAGAACAAAGTATATTAATTAATAAATTAAAAAAGACGTAATTGGTATTTTAAATATATATATATATATATATATATATATGTTGCTATTGGCCAAATCGACACGCACACTTCACACAAATCACAAATTGAACAGACATTGCGCATAGAACAGAGGGACTGAATTTTGGATTTTTAATTTTTAATAATTTATATAATTATATTATTTAATTAACCTGTTTATTAAATATTATTTATATTGATTGATATACCATTTAACTGAAATATTTTATGAGTTTGGCTATTTAAATTAGTGTTGAATTAAATATCAGATTTATATAAAAATAATATAGTTGGGTAATTAAATTATTAGATTTGTTAGATTTAAATACTACTATAATTAATTTACACAATTTCATCGAAATGATTAACCAAATACGTAATTCTATATATTGTTGTTTAATTAAATTATATAGTAACGATAAATTAATTGAAAAATTCATAAAAATATTTTAAAAATTATATTTAAGAAATATTACGTTATTAAAAAGAGAAAATGAGGCTTTTAATGATAATCTAATTTAGGGATGATATTAAAAATGATAGTTATAAATATATAAGGAGGTTTAATTAAATGAAATCTTATAAGTTAGTTGATAAATTAAATATATATTTGAAAAGCTTAGAAAATGTAGTTATTTAAAAAAAATTGGAAAAGAGGTTTGGACTTTAATAAAAATGAAATAAGAGATTGGTAGAAAATGTACGAACATTATATAATATTTTATTTAGAGTTTTATGATATTCTATATATATTGGTTATACGTATAATATTCTATTATAGGACGTGACAACAAAATAGAGGATTGAGCAATCCCTTGTGCTAATTGAAGCATTTTGAGATTTGAGGTAAGTATAGCTAATCGGATTTATAAATTTATATGTGTAGTATTATATATATTATATATATTGGTTGTTTATATATTTAATTGTGGACTATTTGTTAGATTACTTTTATATCGGTGGAATTATTACTATGCGTTATATGTGATTGAAATGTATGGACGTGAGAGGTATGATTATGTTGTCGTATAATTGATTATTGCATGAAATCGAATTAAAAAGTTATTACTGAGAAAATAATTATTATAGAAAATAGAATGAAAAAAGTTAGTGGTAGTGCTGTTGTGAATTGAAATAAAAGATGACGCTTATCTAGTTGGGAACATAGTCAATGGTTTACGATAATGTGATCAATAGTGATGTAGTTGATGATGTGATATGAAAAATAAACGAATTAAGCTAGGTATCATGGCGCGTAGAGTTATCGGGATATTCCGGTAACGGGGGGTATCATGTGTTGTTAGCTACACACTTGGGTGGTATGGAGATGACATGCTTGTTGTGATGCCATGTACTGATATTGCTACACACTAGAATAGAAAGTGTGGTGGTATCACATACAACGGGTATCCTATACTATGATATGACATTGACTGAGATGATGATAGCCGACAAAATCATTAACTGATTTATTCCAACTAGAGTAAGTAGGGCCCTCAAAAAATAAATGATAGCATCAAATATTATATCGTGGATTGATTTACAGTTATGGGTATGTATTACTCCTTACATCTGTTGTTACTATACGATGAATATTTGTTAGTTGATGTGATTTCATTGTACGTAACTTGTTGTCTATGTGTATATATATAGACTGATTAGCTATACTTACTGAATAAGCAGTTCATTCCTTGTCACGTACTTTTCAGGAGATAGGTCACACTGACTAGCCACATTGGACTTTGAGCCGTACCGTTATTCTTATTAGGTGGATCAGCCGTGACATCTGAAACCGGGATTTTTGGTTGTTTGGTTGTTAAATATTCTAGCCTTTTGTCGGGTTTGCATTTAAAATTTTGTACTGTTGGCTGTTACGCTATTTCCCTTTGAGGTTATGTATATGAGGACATCTGGTGAAGTAAATATAAACTTTTGGTGATATCTATTATCTCTTGTGATATTTATATATTATACTGATAAAATAGAATTTATTTTATGCGTTGAAAAGAAATTACTTATAAAATAAGTTGTAATTAAGAAAATAATAACATAGTGATAATTAAATATAGTCAGTAGATGTGTTATATCACGTGCTTCATTGCTAGTATGTATTATACCATATGAGTGAATGTCAGAGATTTCTGTCAATGGTACCTCCACTACCTGCGATTTTCTCATGCTTTTCCTGCACCAAAAATTTAAATAAATAATAATAATAATAATAATAATTAATCTTGATTTGTTATAAGTTTTCAAGAATTTAATAGTGATATTCCTTTTTTTCAAATTTAATTTTAGAAAAAAAACACAACGAACTCCTATGATATTTGGTATAATTACGAATTTAATACACCCCTCGAATGTTTGATAAAATTATATAATTATTGAATGGAGGCACAAAATTGTCAACTTTTCCCTTATTGCATTTTTTTCCCCTTAAATTCAATAATTGTTAAAAAAAGATGGACGAAATAGATGGAAAATTATTCAATAAAAAAATTCAAAAATAAATAAAAATAAATTTTATAATCCATAAGGCATTTTGGCCATAAAAATTGATCGAAAACTAATGAAGACTAACAGATCAAATCAGTTATTAAACGACGGTTAAATCAGGAGGGGTATTTGTAATTCCCAAATAATGACCGAGTATTCATAATTAAGACCAATTTCAAGAAAAAATATTGTAATTTACGTATAATTTTATTTAATTAAATAAATATAATAATCCTTATGATATTACAACGGAGCAAATTATCCTCTTATAAAAAAAATTTAGTAATTTATCATCCTATACTTTTTAAAATGCAGCAAGTAAATTATTTTATTTTAATTAACACAAGGGATAAATTGCTATTTTTTTTTCACAAGGGATAATTTTTTTTATTTATAATATCACAAAAGAATATTTAATCTTAATTAAGAACCCTTGTTTATATATATATATATATATATATATACATAGGATACATTACAATAAGCTCTTTTAAGGTTTTATATAATTATAAATATTTTATTGTTGTTTGAAAAATACAAAGACTCTACTGATGCTTGATAAATGGCTAGAATGTCAACTTTACCTTTACTGTATTTTTTTTATTTTAAAAAAATAAAGAAATTAAACGAGGTGGAAAGAAAATTATCCAATCCATAAAAAAATAAAAAAAATTTAAAAAATAAGTAAAGTTATAATTTATAATCCACAAAGGCATTTTAGTAAGTTCAATACAAAAAATGAATGGAAACCTGATGGAGACTAAAGGGTTAGTCTAATTGTTAGATGACTGTTAAAATCAGGAGAGATTGATAATTTTTCAACAACAAGAGAATATTTGCAATTATGTCAAATTTCAAAGAGCTATTGTAATTTTACTCTAAAAAATATTAAATAAATATGGATAGCTCATTAACCATTGTTTCGTATATCCTAAACCTTTCATGCATTAAGCCCACAAGTAAGGCAGATCAGCCCAACTGGATATGAGTCTAACTAGCCCACCAACAGGGAAGCAATGCCCACAGGCTTACCTCCTACGTTGTTGAACTGACAGACCCAAAAAACAAGCTCATTCTAACTGAACACGTCATCATATAGCTTGCCAACACATTAATACACGTATCTCCTGGTTGCTCCTTGTAGATCAATGGCAAATGAGTTGGGTTTCCACAATAACAGATTTTTGGATTTTTAGGTCAACCGAGCAAGACTTAGTCGACCTGGTGTATCTCAATCAATTCAAGTCCAAATCGTGCAGGGATTTTTTGATTTTGTTAGTTGATTCAAAGAGCTTTCAACTCAGTATAGGACTTTCTATAACAAACTCCTTTATCCTACTCTAAACACGTTTATAAATAGAGACTTTATGCAGTTATTTGGTAACATCAAATCTAACTCTCAAACTCTCACTTATTCTTTCAGTTGTCTGTCAATTTTCAGGTTATTCTAAGCTTATATTTTGCATACAATACTAATATATATACTTTATCATCATTTTTTACCATTATTCTCACTTTGATTCAACCTTTCTTGACTCTTTTTTCCGTAAAATGTTACTGACTTAAGTATTAGAGTACTAATCTTTATTTTACAGAGTTAATCTCCATTGATCTTGGAATTTTCCTTGAAAATTCTTCGACCTTGTTGTGGGAAAAAATTTGGCACGCATCAAATTTCATAAATAAAAGTATCCAACTTCTGCCTTTATAAACTTATTATTGTATTGCGCTAAAACTTTGTGATAACACAAGTTTATTAAATAGTAGAAAAGACACACTGTCTATTTAAATAGACTTAATTATTATTTTTACATATACATACATATATATATGTGAGTGCAAAGCCAACATAATTATATTTTTAGTTTCATAGGATAGAAGATTCTCAAATGATCTCAAAATTAAAAAACTCGACATATTTAGTCCTTTGTTGTATTAAATTCAATGTCCAAGTTTTTATAGAAAAATTGACGATAAAGACACGTGCAATGCGCGTGGTTGTATATTTGCTGGTCACACAACCGATGGACATGCACATTGTACGTGTTCTTACCGTGTATTTTTTTATAGAAACTTATACATAGAACTAAATGTGCCGAGTTTTTTTTTTCAATTTTGGGACTATTTAAAAATTTTCATAAAACATAGAACTAATACACTGAGTTTTTTTTTTAAAATTTTAAGACTATTTTAAAATATTTGTAAAATAAAAAAAACTATTAAATTCTTATTTTATGAGACTAAAAATATAATTTCATCGTGTAAAGCCATTGGGAGACATGTGTGTCTGAACTCAGTCTCTTCTTGCCTCCCGGAGCTGGACACACAGTGCTTTGGGGAACGCTAAACCTGGTTTTCGGACAATCACTCCTTCTTTTGTTATTTTCCACCTGAAGATTCAAACATATAATATTAGCTTTAGTAATACATAAAACTCAAACTATTTTAAAGAATTTATCTTTACAAATATTTACAGTTGACTCGGAGTCCCGCGAATCTAATTTCAAAAAGACATATTGTTAGGAAGACGAAAATTATAAGACCTATATGCTATGAGTAAACCATCATCATTCGATGTGGAAGAGCAGTGCAAACCATCATTCGGACGCAATTAATCACACAATAAGTACTTACCATGTGATTGATCGTTCTTTCTAAAATGTACTCTAATCAAATAACAATTATATTAAATTTGCCGAATAATTAGTGTAGGTGTGACCAAGTGTGAGTTATGTGTGGAGAAGAGGCCATGTGCCTTTTCAATTCAAAGGGCTAGCTTATGATGTTAAGTTGGGCCGAAAAGTGTAGTTTAAGTCTTGTAAATTAATGCATGCAGGACGAAAAATGATAACTTTTAAGTTATAGGACTAAAATTATAATTTAATTAGGTTACGTGCAAGTCACATTCATTTTTCAGCCAAATTAGCCAAAAAAAAAACAAAAATTACCAAAACACAAAACTTTGTTTGTTTTTGTGTTTTGCACACCTCTACTAGGTGTGCAATTGTAATTTAATTTTATTATTTTTTATTCTTTTCTTAACATAAATATATATATTATATTTTACTAACAAACAAAATACTATATATACATACACATATATATTACTAAATATATATATTTGATATTGAACAGTAACTCCTGTCTCCCAAATCCCAACATCAAACCTACACCACTTATTTTACATTATTTTATATTATATCAAAACACAAATCCAAACATACGATCTATCTCAAAACACATACTTACTTATCTCTATTTTTCTCTCTCTATCTCCAAAACACCAAAACAAAAACATTCAAAACATTAATCCAAACATAGTGGCTTTGTTTGGTTTTGTGTTTTTGCATTTTCCGAGACAAGATAAAACACACTCAATGTTTGTTTTTGTATTTTTACACCTTATCTGCGTGTTTTTCTGTTTTTCGACTTTCTATATATAATATATATATATTGACAATAAACAGTATTTTTTATCTCCCAAAAGTACAACATTAAACATAAAATATTTATATATATACATATTTATATATAAAATTATATATAAAAATATATGATTTGACAATGAACAGTAATTTTTGTCTCCCAAATCCCAATATCAAACCTACACCACTTATTTTAAAATATTTTAAATTTTCCCAAAACACAAATCCAAACATATCATCTATTTTCAACACACACTCACTTATCTCTATTTTTCTCTCTCTATTTCCAAAGCACAAAACAAAACAACTAAAACACAAATCCAAACATAATGGTAATTTTTTGTTCATATATTTTGATACTGGTATACTTAATAGGAAAAAAGTACATTCTTAGTTATGTAACTTCATGGGAGGTGATATTTTTATTGCACGTGAATTATTTTTCGCGATTCGGTCATGTAACATCTCTAAAATGGGCCAAAACACAAAACCAAACATTGTTTACAGCTCTCTTTCCAATAAAACACATTTTTATGACAAAATTATGAAGTTTTGACAAAAAACGAACAATATCTTATGTAAAAATGTTTCATCAAAATGGATAAATACACGTCATATCAATAATTTTTTTTTTTTTGGGGGGGGGGGGGGGGGGGAATAATAAATACCTATATTGGGTGACCAAATAATGGATAAAAATGGCGATTTGAAGCTTTGCAAAGTCAGCTCCAGCACAAAGTCTTCTACCTCCACCAAAAGCCAAGAATTTCTTGGATGCAGCATGCAGTTCTTGTCCCTTCATATCACATATATATTCATTAATATATAACAATTTAATATCAATTAAAATTCAAAAACATATATAAGTTTCGAAATATATATATATCATCATTTAAAAAAAAAGAAAAAATAATTATAGTTTTCGTCTGACCTGCCATCTCCAGGGATTGAACAAATACGGGTCCTCGTACTCGTTCGGGTTCAAATGAGTAGCGCATGGACAAACAACAACCGTCCAGCCTGCTGGTATAGTATATCCTGCTACATTTTTAATTTAATAATTTATGTATAAAATAAAATTTTAGTATACGTTATTTCAATATTTTATCTAATATATATAATTAAAAATTTTCTTGCCTTTTATTTTAACTTCCTGCATTACTTTCCTGAACATTCCGGGAACATTGTCCGCAAGGCGTACTGTTTCATTAATAACCTGCGAAAGAAATTAAATTAAAGAAAAATCACTTATAAAATCGTGTAATTATAAACTTATATTTTGGATCGACGAATTCGAATTTATAGAGAATGATCGTATTAAAAAAATTTAAAATCTATCAATATTCAAGTAAATACAATTAAAATTTTGATATTCTTTAAATATATAACTATCCAAAAAAAAGTTTATTATTAGATGATCATTAAGAATATTAAAAAAACTAGAAATTTAGGCAAATTATTTCACCATGTGAGTGAATGTCATAGATTTGTACTCTGTCCATGTAATCCCCCTCGTCTCCTTGTTATCTCTACCACTTAAGATTTTCTCATGCTCTTCCTGCACTAGCACAAAAAATAATATTAGCGATAAAATATTAAATAATAATATTTAAAATTATACTAAAATAGGTGTTAAGTATAAGGTGTATTTTTAAATATAACAGATCCTTCAGTAAAAATACAGATGAGTTGAAAAATCCCTCAATTAAAAAAAAAAAAAAGGGCAATACGATCCCCTTAAGGGAGAGGTGTGAGATTCTTTTTTAAAAGTTTGGGAGTCGCGCTAACTTTTTTATTTTTATTTTTATTTTATTTAGGGGGCATTTAGCTTGTCAGTATTTTTTATAAGGGAGTAAAATGCAATTAAATCCTGGGTACGATAATTTTGATTTTTGAAAATATGTAGAAAATTGAAATTTTGTTTAAAGCTCAGTTTGGCGTCGTGATTGCATAATTGATTATGTGAGAATCAATCTTTTAGTAATTTATTTTAGAAAAAGTAATTCTGACGTTCGTATTCGTAATTTCAATAACTGATTATACATATATATAGGGATAATTACACCATTCTCCCTAAGGTTTGGTATAACTACACATAGGGTCCTCCGTGATTTGAAATAAAATATATTTAATATCTGTAACGTTTGTTAGATGTGATTTTCAAAACATAAGAGATTTACGTGTAATTATACCAGACTTCAGGAGACGACAGTGCAATTGTCCCATGAAAAATACCTTAAGGTGTTGCAAGACATTGGGGTGTCGATGGAGGAAGTGCAAGGCCAATGCGATGGTCGTGGAAGTGGTCTCAAAGGAAGCAAAGAGAAGCAAAAACAACACATCCGTCGCAACTTCCCGTGTCAAAATGGTGTCTTCATCCTCCACTTCTCTCATTATCTGATCCAAGAAATCATGATTTCCGTTGCTTGATCTTCTTGCATCCAAGGCCGATCTTATCATTTTTATTGCTCTTTCTCGTCCCTACACACAAATTAGACAGTTTGTGCGAGATAAAATGATAATTATATTTTCTGGGAAGTGATTGAACAACTTTGTAGTTGTACAAAATCCCGACAGTTCTGTGTTTTCATTTGGCTATCCCTTTTAATGATGCTGAAGGGGGTACCTATACTAGGTTTAGTTGCACTTTTCGTCTTATTTGGCACTTTAATATTCGTTAGGGGTTATAAAAGGGTTATTCAACGATTTTAGAACAAAATTACCTGGAATTTTCAAAATCGATCGGAATTACGGTGCCACTTTTTGACAACTTTGTAATTCCGACTAAATTTATCCTAACGTCTCAATATTTAAAAAAGCTACATGACCAGCTTGCCGTCCAGTGGGCATGGACAGTATGGTAATTTGCTTGGTAGATCAGGAACATGTGGCTGTCCATCAATCTTTATCAATTAAAAAGCATGTTTCGCGCTCAATTTAATGTCTTAAGTTATTATATATTTATGCATTTTTTTTTCTTAAAATGCAGATCATACTCATGACAAATGTATTATAATCGTCCCGCGATGGATTTTACTTGCAAAAAATACGAAATGACTTAGCACGCCCGTCCAAAATAATAAAACAATAGTACAATCTAAAACTGACTAATTTTTAATATTTAAATTAAAAAAATACAAAAACACCCATGTTTTTTGGATAAAAATTATAATACATGTAAATATTATATGTTTCATATCTTGGATTTTCTTGAATTAATAAAATCAATAAATAGATAAAATAATTTGACCTGCATAGCTTCATGGAAGGCAGTTCCAGGGACATTAAGAGGAAATGAAATAAGAGCATCCTTGAAATTCTTGTAATTTTCCCTCAACTCTAAAGCCTTTCCTTCTTCCAAACCAAGGAACTTCTTCCCACCCAATTCAACCACCATCTACAGAGTTCCATTAACCAAAAAAATAAAAATAAAAAAATCATACCAAAATAAATAATCAATACAAAAAACACAATATCAAAATTTATAGATACAGAAAAAATTGTAATTTTCGTCCCGTAAGAATATGAATGACAATTTTGATCCTGTACAAATTTATTTCGGAAATTCTGTCCTTTAATTTTGGAAATTTCATTAGTAAAAACAGCTGAAATTTACTAAAATGACCAGAAATGTGCATGTAACATGAGTTCAAAAGAAAAATATGTTAATCCTGGGGAAATTTTATTTTAGTCCCTAATATTTTATTTTAATTGTAAAATAGTCTATATTTTTTCAATTCACTCCAAATTAGTCCTGCCAGTAGTTCGATAGGTGTCCCCCCCCCCCAATATTATTCTTATTAAAATTTTTATCTATATTATTATAAAATAAATCTTTTTGTAGTACAAATTTTTGAATACTCAAATTTATCCTTTAATTCATTTCTTCTCATTATAAAAATTGTTACGATAGTAATTTCGATATCTTTTAATAATCTCACAATTACAAAAAAAGATTATGTGATCCATTACTCTATTTTTCTCTCTCGTCTTATTTTTTTATACTTTTTTTCTAACAAACTTCAATATTAATTTTTAATAAACCCACAATTAGAATACATCAGCCCATGTTTTTTTCTTCTCGGGGAATTTTTTTTCCCTCATTTCCTCACAACATGATTGTTTTTTCTTTTCACAAATGTATTTTCTTTCTCTTCGTCTCACACTATAATTCTTTTCTATATATTTGTGGGGACTGTGTGTTTCGACGACTAATGTTTTGAAACTAAAATCATTTTCTTCCCTCATTTTTTATTTTCAATTTACAATTTGGTCCCTCGCACAAAAATCTTGAAAAAAAAATACAAATATTTTAATTATTTAGATGTAACTTGATCAATGATATATAACATAATTATTGTTTATTTGACGAATTTCTCGAACTTTTCAGATAAAACAGTTCTTGAATAAATTAAGTTGAAAAAAGAGTTTAAATAAAAAAAAAATAGCAATTCTTTTAAAATGGATTTTTAAAATTTTAATAAATAAAAAAAATTTAATATGTTAGTTAAAATGCTCAAGAATTGGGTTATAAAAGCCCTTACAGTAGAGTACCTACTCAAATTAGATGGGATATTTTTTTATTTATTTATTTTAAAATTTATGTGAAAGAGACGAAATTGCAATTGTAAATATTAAAAAGTGAGGGAGTAAAATATATTTTTTGTAAAAGATCAAAAGTTTTATAGGGATAACATGAAAAAATAATCCGTTGGACAGGGACTAATTTGAAGTGAATTGCAAAGACAATGACTATTTTGAAATCGAACGCAAATATAGGGACTAAAATGAATTTTACCCGAGACTGGAAGTGAAGTAAAACTTACAATTTCAGCTGCATCTTTGACATCCACTTCATGAGAATGAGCCCATCGAGAGAGATGTTTGCTGGTGATTCTGTCCATCTCATGCACCAACTCTTCCTTAAGGTTTTCGAGTCCGACGATGTCCCGAATCAGATTTCTGAGATACTTATGAGAATTTCCGGCGTGCACCGGCAGACCCTTTTCTCCCGTGATTCTGAAACCGCTTTGCGTGTACCACGCCTGGAACATTTTGCCTTCTTGCCCGAAAATGTATTGGTTCACTTCTTGGTCTGTGGACATCACCACTGGCTGCCCTACTAGACTTGTCCGAAAGACCGGCCCGTATCTGTGTCCGATTCAAAAAAGTGATTAATTAGCTATACGTACATGTGATAGTGTTTTAATTGGTGGGACGAGGATGTAAATGGTTATGGTAATATACCTACGAATCAAGTCAGTTAGGCTTCGTTTACGCTATTGGATTGGGTTGGATAACCAGTCCGGTTCAAGTAAAACGGATGTTAATTTACTTGTTGGGTTCTAGGGTCCGGGCTCGAACATCAGGTCCTGTTCTAATCACTGTTTTATTTACTTAACTCATTCCCAACAATTTTCATGGGATCAGTTATTTGCCAATCCAATCATATTACAAGAATATTATTTGATAGCTACGAAAAAAATTGATGCTAAAATCAGTTTCGAACTAATTAATAAAAAAAATTCTTACTTGCTAGCCTACATTATTTAATACAAAATATTTGCACGCTAATGAATTTAGCAATGATGATTTTAGCATCAAATTTTTTTTTATAATTATCGAGCTATTTTCTTGTGGTGTCACTATAATTAATGGATAAGGTTAGTTATAAGGTTATAAGCAAACCATTATTAATTAAGGAAATGTTATAACATGACAACATTTGCATCTTTTTGTTTTGGTACTACATAATTAACGGCTTTGCTTGTTCTTCTTTCAATCATAAATAATTTACTTTATAGAATTTGATTGGTTATTTATTTTATTTTTCTTCTATTTTATTTAATTAAATAAATATATTAAAACAAATTAAATTATGCATATTCATCGAGTGTATTTCAGAACATGCGTGCGTTTATGTGTAAGACTTCATTGTAAGTAGGGGTACCTGGCCATTCTTTTTGCAATGAATGGAGGGATGCCCTCCAGCGGCTGAGCAGAGAAGTACTCAAATGTCTCTCCGATGAGCGGCAGCCCCATTGAACCGGGCGGCAACACCCCGTTGCACTTAGGGTTCCGCCACCGGTAAACCCATAGAGATACCGCCACGACAAGCGGCACCACCACGTATAGGAGGAGGATTGCCATATTAGTAGCTGTTAATGAGCTCCTTGCTTGCCTATGAAAGCATGGGGACATGGCGTACGCGTGTGTGTATATATATATATTATTTTTGTGATGTATTAGGGTGTGTCGTTCTTGCTAAGAAAGAGACATATCATCATAAAAACACGTGTTTTAGGTAAACTACAGTTTTAGTCGCATAATTATGTGTTATATAAATTGACTTTTGCGATTTAATCTTATAATTTTAAAATATTAGTAATTAAATTGAAGATTTTGTCGGATTAGAACTTGACTTGTGAAGATTAATTAAAAAAAAATTTATATCGTCAAGTTTGTTGGGCCGTGCCCTAACAATAAACAATTTTTCGACCAAATTTAATTAGTCAAAGTTTTTAATTTAATTAGATTATGTGCAAGTCACATGTAATTTTTTGATAAAATCAGGCAAAAAGTGACTAAAATTTTCAAAATTGTAAAAATAAATTATGCAATACCAATAATATCACCCTTTATGTGGTAGGACTAGATTACATTTTTTTGTTCCTAGATTAAATTAACCTCTTTAGATAATCATTATTGTTGTTATTATTATTATTATTATATGTTATTATTTATTTATTTATTATCATTGTTACTATTATTATTTTGTCAAGTTTTGAGAGTACAATGATCATTCTCGTTTGGACTAATTTTATACCACCTCCCAAGGTGGTATCAGTTATTCAAGTGTAGCAGTAATTAGTACAGGGCTTTGGTTTTATACCGAGCCCTCAAACAATAAAGTAAATATTATATCAACATATACTTATTTTCTTATACGGACTTATATATCAAAGTAAACGGGGCCTTAGTTCACAAAATTTTAAAAAATAAATAAAACTATAATTCAAGAAGGATATTGATAATTTTGTAAATAATAAAAGATGTTTATAATTATACCAAAATTTGAGAAAAATACATTATAATTTATCCTGAGAAAAATACGCAGACCGATGAAATTCATACACATAGTCGTCTTAGTTATGGAGTCTCAATTTCAATATCAAGATGTTGACTTTTGAAGACTTTTTGTTTTTTAATAATTTTTTGGAGGAACTATTTTTTATATTTTATGGTCCATAGAAAATTTAGGTATGTCACCATATCTCTCACTCCATGTGAATTGAAGGTTCATTATCATTATTCATCCAATCAACCTAATTACTTTATAGATGCCATATTTATCAACTAAACTAACATCTACCTAATTCTTTTTTAAAGCACAATAATAATAATAATAATAATAATAATAATAATAATAATAATAATAATAATAATAATAGTCAATACTCTCTATGTTTATTGTACCAGCTCAAGGCACACCGATCAGCCCAGCGGGTTTCAAATCGGCTGGCCCATGAGTAGGTATGTTAAATCCATAAATTCATCTCCCTTATCTTTACTAAATTGGCAGGCTCAAGGAGCATGCCCATTATCAGTCGTACACGTCATCAAACAGCTGAGCGGACACACCATACAAATTGCCTACACATGGAAAAACATCATGCTAAAATATCTCCAACAAACTCCTAAGAACTCGATGGTAATCTAGCCGATAATCAGCAAGTAACATATCTCAGAAGACTCGAACAGATTGGGGCAAGACTCAGTCAAAATATCATAACTCCTTCAAGATAAGTCTAAATTTTGACATTTTTTTTATGTTATTTAGCTAACACATGTAGTCATCCAATGGTAACCAAGTATCTCTTACTCATACACTCAATTCTGTCTCGATTTTTTAGCTACTTTTTGTACTTCACACGAATTATATCTGTTGCCGCCATTTTCAACTATTATTTTTTTTTGGGTAAATATGTGTCTCCCTCATTGGCTAGCCCTTTCCGGCTCTGATTCACCTGCGGAAAAAGGGGGTTCGATAGCAGTAGCTGCGTACTCTTCCATTCCTGCGGGAATTGGGACTAATCAAATTTCGTTCTCGTCCGAGCTAAGAGGATTTGATGAATCGTCTCTTGCACGAAGACTTTGGAGCTACTGATCTCTGACAAAATATAGTTCAAAATTATAATTGAAACATTTGAAATTTTTTAAATTTAGAACTAGCCAAACAAATTCAGATAATTTTGTTATTAAAGATTTAAAATTCATAATTTTTAAATTCGTATAAGGTAAAAGTTTCAAAATCTTTTGTGGGGTCGAATCTTACAAAATAAACCATAAGTTGATATTTCAATACCGAAACCTCAACAAACCCAAAATTTTCTATTTTTTTTTTCTTTTTTGTGTTATAAATTTCAATAACTAACGGTCAACATGGCATCAAATATTTATGACCGTTGGACAACAACTACTACTGCATTTGACCAACAATTATCCATGACTCAGGGTCATGGGGCCTCGATTTAAAATTCATAATTTTTAAATCCGTATAAGGTAAAAGTTTCAAAATCTTTTGTGGAGTCGAATCTTACAAAATAAACCATAAGTTGAAATTTCAATACCAAAACCTCAACAAACCCAAAATTTTCTATTTTTTTTCCTTTTTTGCGTTATAAATTTCAATAACTAACGGTCAACATGGCATCAAATATTTATGACCGTTCGACAACAACTACTACTGCATTTGACCAACAATTATCATGACTTCAGGGTCATGGGGTCTCGACTTTGCCAACTATCAAATATTATTAAAAAATTAATATTAAATAATTCTCGTCTTCAATAATTTAAATTTTTAAATGAGGTGATCATGTAACGTATGACTGAAACTAGCTATAATAAATGGAGAGAGTTATTAATTTCTATTGGCTCCTTAAATAATAATAAATCATGAATATTATTAAAAATCTCATTTTCGTCTTAATTAATTAACCAAAAAAATAGAATATTATAATAATTTTATTTTTATTGAAGTCTAAGGGCCATGTCTCGACCTGCCTATGGATACAATTATTGGTATAGATTGATCAATTAAAACAATCAATGGGGTCATCGTTTGAGCACTCAAAAATTAAAAATTATAAGTTCCAATGCTATAAAGTTAGATATATCTCTACGTTATAATAATTTATTTTTTAATATGTTCTTAATTTGGAATTGTCCATATATCAAATTATTTTTTTATTTAAATATATTTTAAGGATGTAATAATCGTATACTAATAAAAAAAACTATCATTTCGTGCCTGAAAAGTAGCCCTCTTGCGATAAGTCATTAATAAGTGGAACTCAAATCCATAATTGTATAATAGTGGAAGCCGAGCTTCTGAATTTACCTAAGAATAAAATATGGAATTCCTTAAAATACGCACTTGATATAATTTAGTCAATTTCGATAATACATATAAATAAACACCGATTTTTTTATTGTTCATTTAATGATAATAGTATCATTTAATTTGATTTTTTCTATTATTAGGTGAATATTGTGTCTATATCCCATAATAGAGTGGAGATATGGTGAGAATATTGGGAAAAAAGGTTGCTTTCATAATTAATATCAATTGTAAATATGGGGTAAATTACACTTTTGGTCCCTATATTTTAGATCAAAATTGATTTTGGTCCTTAAACTTTTCGAGGCATGATTTTGGTCTCCAATCTTTATTAATTCTTACGATTTTGGCTCAACCATTAAATCGAGTTTGAAGATGTTAAGAGGGAATTGTAATGTATACTTTGTAAAGATTAAGGACTAAAATTATAATAATTTGCAAAAAATAGAGATAAAAATCATGTTTCGAAAAATTTAGGGACTAAAATCGATTTTGACCCAAATTACAGAGACTAAAAGTATAATTTACCTGTATATATGTCATGACCTACAAGGATGTATCACCTGCCCATGAGTTTTTCATTTGTTCCCATAATTAAGTAATCCCAACTAAGTACTAGTTCCCTGCTTCTCATCATCACTTGATCAAAGCTCTCTCTTGCTCAGATCAATGTCCACTGGAAGGTATTTAGTCACCATATACATTTTCTTGATTCTTCAATTATACAAAATCATTAATTTATGACAACTTATGGTACGAAAGTTTAAGATGTTAGAGACGATATATATTTAATATTTAATATTTCTAACGATATACGCCAGGTTGGAAGGCAAGGTGGCGATAATCACCGGAGCCGCCAGCGGCATCGGTGAGGCGACGGCCCGGCTATTCGTCCACCATGGCGCTTTCATTGTGATCGCCGACATCCAGGATGAGTTGGGGGCTCAAGTGGCGGCCTCCATCGGCGAGCACAGGGCCACCTACAAGCACTGTGATGTCCGGGATGAGAAACAAGTGGAAGAAACCGTTGCCTTTACTGTAGCAAAATACGGCAAACTCGACATCATGTACAGCAACGCTGGAATCCTCGGCCCGATAGAGAGCATTCTTGATATGGACATTAGTGACGGATTCGACAAAACAGTGGCGGTGAATGCCCGTGGGGCGGCCATTGCCATCAAGCATGCAGCGCGTGTAATGGTGGCTGGAAAAGTACAGGGCTCGATCATTTGCACCGCTAGCACGGAGGCGACGCGTGCAGGGCGGGCGCCGGCTGCGTATGTAGCATCCAAGCATGCTGTTTTAGGCCTTGTTAGGGCGGCAGCGAGGGAGCTGGGGCCGCACGGGATTAGGGTCAACTGTGTGTCGCCCCATGGAGTGGCTACGCCGATGGTGTGTGATGTGTTGGGGATGGATGTTGCAAGCGTGGAAGCTCGTTTTTCGGGCATGGGTAACCTGAAAGGGGTTGTGTTGAAGAAGGATCATGTGGCGGAGGCTGTTCTGTTTCTTGCTTCGGATGAGTCGGCTTATGTAAGCGCGACGAATTTGAGCATTGATGGGGGGCTTAGTACTATGATCTAATGTTGGCTTTGAGTGTTCTAACTAGGAATGGGGCAATTCTTGCTACAATAAATTGGATTATTTGTAAAATGGTATTGTATTTCGTATTGTGTTTAATATATATATATATATATATATATATGGACGTTGCAATTGCATAACATAATTACCAGAAACTGAGAATGAAAACAGGATAAGGAAAGATGAAATCAAAGGAAGGCAAGCAACACTAATGTTATCAAAACTAGTCTTGTCTCCTCAAATTATGTACAAGATGCATCCAGCACTACCAGAGAGCAAAACTCGAAGCACACGAATCTTCACAAATCCAGAACAGAGAAACCGAGACCAACAAAAATATACATCGGCTCCTGGAAAAGCATTATCTCTGCTTCCTTAGTTTTGTTCTTAATGCGAGAACCTACAACTTTTTACAAACTTCGACATCTACAGAAGAGAACAACTCCTTTCCTAAACTACTCGGGCATATCAAGACAGAATCTACGCAAAGACCACCTTTGGTGTGCGTGCAATCAATCTGAGTCAAAGAAAATTTTACGTTTGTTAACGACTTGGGATCCTCAACAACAAAATCTCCCACGTGGTAGTGTACCCAGGTCCCTAAGTTGCCCAACATGTAACGGGATACTGCATGCTGTTCGTCCTGCGTTTTCAACTGAAATTGTGCAGGTTTTAGGTCCCATCCGTGTACATTATCAGAATTACATACCCGACGGCCCAATCTTTTACAAGCCCTTCCAAGCTGCAGTTTGAAGAACAGACTATAAGTTCCAGGCGGGAATGGGAACTCAAGGTTCCCATCTACTTCAAGCCACCAGATCTGCTGAAGGTATGCGATGGTTTGAAATCTACATATGAAGAAATAAGAGGAAAATCAGACGCTCAATTTCCTCATACGAAAAGAACAAATTTCAAAACCACAAGAAAAAGGATTGCACAACTTAGGAGATAGATAATCTTCCATAACTGAATAAACTGACAAAAGATAAAGAATTCCAATTCTACTCAATTCTTTTGCAGAGTGTAGAATACTGGCGACGACGAGACCAATGCCCATATATATGCACTCTAATATAGAATAGGTGCTGCACATTTCTTAGGAACAAATTAGTTTCCAAAGAGTAAGAGATTATTTCTTCTTATCACAGTTTAATCACCTAAAAATAAGGCTAAGAATCAAGCTCGACGAAACATTTTGTCATGGACTCTAGCAACTATATGTAAAGCAGAATTCGGTATTCTCCACTATGCTTTTATTCCCTGCTTTTCTTCGACTAAATTGGTAATTAATGATCCACCCTGTTTTCGCTCCTATTCAAGGTATAAAACGTTGATCAAGAACTAATAAGCCTAACCGAATTATAATGAAACCTAACACCTTCCACAGAGAACTTCAAAGGCATCAATCTCTTGAACTTTCTTTTACCATTTCACGGATAATTAAGGATCATTTCTCCTTGAACAGACTCATTGGAACTTTTAGAGGAAGTTCTCCATGGTTCCCGAACTAAAAGGACCGGAAAGAACAAAAATGAAAACAATGAATGAACAATTTTCCTTTCATCCTTAAAAGGAACAAACAATTTGATCCTGAGCTCCAGAAACTGGATGAGAAAACTTAGATTCAGGACTCTAATTCTCTTCAACTTCACAAGATCCAAAAGTTCATTCATCGCTTCCTTTTCCTATAGTTGCTCTCATGCTTCTCAAAGCTTAAAGAAATTCAAAAATCATCAACTGCAAAGGCAACTACACCAGTCCCACAAACAAAAAGGTCCCTGCAATCTTAAATCCCTACATGGATAACAAAAAATTAAATTCTTAGTTCTTCCGAGCAAGTCAATAGTAGTACACATAAATCTTCAGAGAATAATTACACTTGCATATTCAATTATTCATCATCAATTAGGCACCACACACAGTCTACCAAAAACCCACCTGGATTCATCAGTTGGAATGTGATTCCAATACCTCCGATCATCAATTCCCGTTATCGTTAGCGCCTTTGACGAAATCTCCAAACAAACCCCTCCTGTTCGCTTATCAATCCAAACTTCCTATTCCAATATACAAACACACAAGTCATAATCCACAACCCGAAAAGAAAAAGTTGAAAAATAACCAGACGAACTTTTCCATACCTTAGTGCCACCATCGAAGGAGCTGGGCCTACATAGCCTGCCATAAACGTCCTTCTTGCCCTTGTCTCCGGCACCACCCTGATCAGACAATTTGGAGAGAATATAGGGATAGGTAGAAGGCAATTTGGGAACCCAGATGAAGTCGGCGGAGGATGCTGCGCGAAAAGCACGGCTGAGTCGGGCCAGCTTGGCGATCTCCGGCGGGTCCAAGTAGGAAAGGACCAGGGCGATGCAGGATTCCGGTATGTCCTCCAGTTTGGGCCTCGGCCCGTCGTGCTCTACCGGAAGAGTCGATGCGTTTGCGCCCATTCTCAGATGGCCGGAGAATGGATTGAGCTTCTTCAACGGTTTTAGAGAGAAAAATGAAAAGGAAGGGATCAAATTCTATATTTATATGTAGGGAAGGAGAATTTAGAGGGAAATGCAAGAGCTGAGTGTTGGTATCCTCTGCGTTAGGATTCCATGTACCCCCACATCTCCTCCGGTTCAGTTTCGTACAATTCTGTGTTGACTGCTGCTAATCTACTTTTGTTGCCAGGTCCGTCTAGGGGCATAAATGTAATCAACTCTACATCGTGATTCTCGCTCTCAAAGGGAAACTGTAGGGAAGAGCAGGGAAGGATATGGGAGAGGATTGAGCACCTGTGTGCCTGGGAATTCTGACATAAACATGGAAACGTTCTTATAACTTATATAAATATATACCAGTCCGCCGCTTATCACCCGTCTCTGGGTCCTTAGGCTGGGACTTGTTTGGTTTGGTTGATTACAAATAATTTGATTTATAATAAATTTTATTTATTATTTAATTGCATTTTATTCTCATAATTTTAAGATTTATGTCCGTTTTACAAATTATCTTCGTTCTAAAACATATGTTTAAATAAATCTATATGAATTATATTAAAACATCACCAATTAATTATTTATATTAAAACATCACCAATTAATTATTTATATTAAAATACAGCCCTATAAAGTATTATAAAATTAAAAATTTACACCAATTACATAAACATCTGTAGCAGTTAAAAGCACCGTTGTAATGGATTTCGCCCACCTTATATTTACTTTTATGATTAATTACGCATAAATTCTCTTTGAAAATATAAAATTATATCTTTTTTTAATGAAATTTTAAATTACACTTAAACCCCTTTATAAAATTTATTATTTATATTTGATCCCTTTTTGTCAGAATTTTCATGAAAAATATTTATATTACCAAAAAATTAATTATATACATTTTTATTTTACCCCTCATTTTATGTCCTTATATAATAATTTTGTACTTATAAAGAAAAAGAACATGCACACACACACACACACATATATATATACATAATAATTTTTATCGCACTCCGTATATATACCAAAATATGCATGAGAATGTTAAATGAGTGGCAAAATTAAAAATTTTATGTAACTCTTTTTACTTGAGTCAGCATTTCTCATCCAAACATTAACGGAAGAAGGTCATGTGTAAATGACGTATTTTCGGAAGGGGTATAAGTGTAATTTTAAAATTTTTTTAGAAAAAAATATAATTTTATATTTTTAAATGGAATTTAAGTGTAATAAACCCTTACTTTTATTTTCATTTGTTAGATTTCGTTATACATATATAAATGATAAGTGTAAATTACAATGGGCTCTTTTGAAATTTGGCTAAATTTTGTAATTTATCGTCTAAACCTTTTTTTGTATCAACTTATAATGACAAAATGTAAACTTTCGTACAATGATAAATTGACAAAAAAAAAAGATACCAAAATATAAAAATGATAGTACTTCGAATGCTAAAGTATAATAAACCTTAATTATAAGATATAATTACCCTCCGCTCCCCTGAAGTTTTGTGTAATTATACGTAGACCCTATATAGTTTGGGAAATTATATTTAGTACCCTTAAAGTTTGCTTTCGTCCAACAAATAAGTCCCTCCATTAGTTAAAATTCACCAAAATTATTAATATTAACAAAAAAAAATTAAAAAAAGATATATATTACTATCGGTTGACTTATTACTGACTTATTACCGGTCAAATGAATCTTTTTATGATTAAATTACCCTCATACGTATTCACATATTAATACACATGAGAAAGTATATTTTCACAGTTATAACAGTATTTTAGTTTAAAAAATATTATTTGACATACAATAAGTCAGTAATAGTCAATCAAGGGTAAAATTAATTCTCATTCAATTTTTGGTTAATATCAACAAATTTAGTAATTTTTTTGACTAATAGAGGAACTTATTTGATAAATAGAATCAAATTTCAGAAATGTTAGTTGTAATTTTTCAAATCACATAAAATTTAAATGTAATTATATTAAATTCCAGGAGAATGAATAGTAATTATTCCTAATTATTAACATCCCTTCCAACATTAAGTATGCAAAGTGTGGGAAACACGCTCTTATCTGAGCAAGTAGTCTGACATGCCCGCCAAGGTTGCTCAAACGTCCCACATATACATAGATTGCCACTTGTCTCAAAATTCCCCAAAACTAATAATCCCACTACCCCCCACCCCACCCCCCTTCCCCTCCAATTGCATAAAAATTTGATGGATAATGTAATATACTTTTTAATTAATTTATTCAAATCAAATTTCCACCTCACTCTCTGTCTCTCTCACTTGTCATAAAATCAATCACAGGAAAATTAAATTTAAAACCAAAAAAGGAAAAATAAAAATGAAACGTATTTGACCAAGTTATTATTATTAGTGTACAAGTAAAAATATTAAATAAAAATATTACACTATATTTGTTTTCATTTTCAAGTTATTTTTAAAATGAGTCAAAACATGCTCAATGTTTGTCATCATTCAGAAACACATTATCTAAGTATTTTAAACTGTTTTAGTATAAATATATACATATATATACACATACATATACATAAATATATATATAAAAAAGACATGATTTGACAATGAATAGTAATTTTTGTCTCTCAAAACACAACATCAAACGTACAATACTTATTTTAAATTATTTCCAAAAACAAATCAAAACATGTATATCATCTCTAATACATGCTTATTTATCTTTGTTTTTCTCTCTCTATCTCCACAAAACACAAAAAAACACTCAGAAAACGAATCCAAAGATTATGTTAAAGTTTTGGTAATTATACGTTTGTGTTTGTTTTAATTTAGCTTTTTCTGACTTCTTCCTACTTCCTATGTTGCTATCATACATTATATAATATTTTCTATTTGTGATAATATATAGTTTCTTTTACATTAATATGAAGTAAGATTTTATAGAAATATAATACGAATATGTGATATGATAATTTTTTTAAAAGTATTAAAATTTATTAATTACATTAGGATAGTCCATTAACATTTTAATATTAATATATATGTAATATTGTCAAATATATTTTTCTGGTGCAGAGGAGTTTGTGATAAGTTTAGAATAAATTATATCAGCATTTTTCACTTAAATTAGATTTAGTTTCGTAAATATTTACAAAAGCACCTTCTGAAGGGGTCTCGGTATTTAGTTCAAGATGTATAATGGCGAGGTTTCGTTCTTTAATAAGGAGAATACTTGTAATTACAATTATAACAACCTCAGGAGCTGTACTTATAATTTTAAAAAGAATGGTAACCTCAAGGGCTGTCAATATAATTTATCATATAAATTAATACTCTCGTCATATCTACTATTAATCAGATACTACAAAAAACGTATTTTATACCATATTCGAATTTTTTTTAAAAAATTCTGAATAGTCCACGTATCTAATGTCGAATATTTAGTAATAATTAAAATTATATAAAATTATTTTAAATGTATTCATATATAATAAACTACAAATTAGTGTCTTCCAAAGGTCACTACATTTAATAATCATGATTCCCATATCTAGAAAAAGAGTATAGGACACAGCTAGGGACTACTCCACACTTGGTGAAGAACCTTATCCACACTCTAAATTTGGTGGTAGGTGTAATCTTTGTGAATCTTTCTTTCTTCTTTTATAAAATAAATAAATAGCCAAAGAACATAAAACCCTCTTATGTTTAAAAAGTTTAGTTAAAAAATCGCCTATATTATTTTTTGAAATGTAGCTCTACTACCCCTCCCTATTAACTTTAACTAATGGCATCTCCGATATCTTCAATTTCGATCGCCATGATGGACCAAAACATCACCCTGGAGGCTGTCATATTCTCTCAAAGGTATTTACAAATCACCCATCAATGCAAAAATAACAAACTGCATTCAGTCAGGAAATTACAACCTTAAACTTTGCGCGATCTCAATATTACAATTACTCTGGATCTTCTTCCCCAAAAAAATGGACCCTTTTACACCCATATTATGGGGCAGCAAAAATACAGTTCAGGCCTCTGATTAATTGTCTTCATAAGGTGGTCGTTCTTGATCATGGGCAGTTCAGTAATTCGGCAAGACTATCAGAATAATGTAATTTTCTTATTGTCTTTACTGGTAAGAAAAAGCCTAATATAATGATGAGAAAAATTGAACGCACAACCTTCTGATTAGAAATGGCTGTGCTTATATAATAATAATAATAATGTTGGTGACTAGTATTCCATAATTAGAGGTCCCATTCCCATCCCTTCAAAGTATGCACTTTTTTCCTTTGATTAAGACAAAAAGGGATCACTATTTTAACCACTAAACACCTGTTTTCTTGCCTTAATCATAACCCCTAAACTGTCACTAATCTTTGGAAGGATTAAACAAATGTTGCTTTGGTCATTTCTTTAATTGCAGAAAGACTAAAGGTAAATGATTCCTTTTCCACTTTGTGTGTAATTTAATTAAAAGGGCAGTTTAAAATAATAAGACAATCACTAATGACAGTTAATAATTCACATAATAATTAGGAAAAGTGAGATGTTGGGTGTGGATGTGGAGGTGAGTCAGCAGAACATCTGAGGCCACAAGAACCCTTCTGCGCAAATCCATGTACACATCCTCTGCTGTCAGCATTTGGACATCTCATTTTATTATATATATATATATATATATATATGTTTGTGGACTTGAAGTGAAGGGAGCAGCCCTCCCCCAAGGATTTCTTGTTCACTTGCTACAATGATGTTTTTTTTAATTAGTATGTTGTCAATTTGAGTTTCACAATGTACTTTTAGATTTTTTTTTTGTATTTTATAATGCTTTTTTATTTTTTATTATATTTAATATGTACGGGTATAATATATATATATGGTTCTAAATATATAAATGATATAGTATAATCAAAGCCCGAAAATGAGCTATGACGAGTGATTAGGGTTTAGAGTCACAATCATTGAGGGTGCACCGATGAATTTTCTATAAATTCCTCATATATATGGATAAGAGGAGCGGGGGTGGGGGGAGGGGGGAGATTGGTTTAGATGAGAAGACGGCCATTGAATTTCGGGAGCAATAAATAGTTCGAAAATTATATATATCTTATTTTAAAAACTATGACGGATTGTTGGTAGAAAAAATAATAAAAATTCTTTCGCATATTTAGCACGGAGGTTGCCTTGAATTTTTGTTTTCATATTTTAATATTGCAATATGAATAACAATGTGAATTATATATATATATATATATATATATTATGTACATATTGTAAATGAAATCTCTATTAATATTTGATAATTCCATATTATGAATGATGTTGTAGTTTACACTTAAATTTGGCATATGAAAATAATATGTGATTTGTAAATTACCTATTTCTATTCTTGTTTTTACAATAAAATGATAAAATTGTACTTTTTATCCCACTATTGAGGGGTAATTACACTTTCAATCCCAAACTTTATAGACACAGCAAATTAGGTCTCACAACTTGAAAAATCAATGCATGTGGCCACCTACCTAAAAAACTATGAAAACAGCCATGTATTTGTCACGTGCAGTTTTGTACAGCTATTTGGAGGGAAAAGAGGCACATGGGTGTCACATGTTGGCTTTGGTGAAAAAGATTGACGACATTTTTGCACTTCTCAACTGTATATATAACCACTTTGATTTTTTTTTTTTGGTAAATTATAACGACAATACTGAAGTTTGACATAATTACGAATACCCCTTGGGTGTTTGAAAAATTACAAACATATCCCTGATGTTTGATGAAATTATGTAAGTGTTGAAGCAAGGTATGAAATTACCAATTTTGCGCTTACTATATTTTCTTAAAAAAATTAAAAATTTATAAAAAAAATAAAACAGAGTGGATGAAAATTTTTTGAAAATTTATAAAAAAAATTCCAGTTAGTCCATAAAAAATAAAAAAAATTAAAAAATAAATAAAACTATAATTATTAGTCCATAAGGGCATTTTGGTCAATTCACCTATAAATGGATGGAAACTGACCAATGGATTGGCTAATTGTTAGGCGATCGTTAAAACTAGGGGGATATTGATAACTTTTCTAACAATGAGAAGGTATTCATAGTTATGTCAAACCTCAAGAGAGGTTGTTGTAATTTATCTTTATTCTTTAAAAAAAAAAAAACAATCTTGTTAGAGTCTGTTTGTGTTGGGAGTAGGGGTGGGCGAACGGATCAGGTTAATTGGGTCCCGACCCGATTGGATACAAACTATTCGGGTCGATTTTTTTGAGTTTTGTACGGGTTCGGATTAACTCGTAACCCGATTAAGAATAGTCGGGTTCGGGTGCGGGTTAGACCACTCGACCCGAAGAACCCGATCGGGAGAAAGGCAAAAAGGGAGAGGGTTCAAACGGGTTATACTTTACACCAAAAACACCAACACTATGTTTGATTTTATTTTTAACTTATTTTGATGTATTTTGTGGAGATAGAGAGAGAAACAAAGATAAATAAATATGTGTTAGAGATAGTTGTTGGAAAATTGAAAGACTGTGCCGTGGAAAACCACTGCCTTGAAAATAAAATTTCGGTATTACCGTGGTGCAAATAGTATAAATCGATCGCTCCCCAAGGTTAACACAGCTATTACTTTCTTACACGCGCACTCGTGGAAGAAAGCTTGGAACAACGAACAAAATATAAAACTTAGAGGTGAAAGAAGAGAAATAAGCTAGAAGAGGAGAGCTCTCAAATTTTGGTGTGTAGAATGAAATGAGCTTACCCCTATTTATAGAGCCTTACCTAAGTAGTTGGAAAAAATGGGACTCCATCCCATCCACAAAAATTCAATGGATTTATCTTAATATTTTAAAAGCAAAAAATTAATTTTAGGAGTCTTAAAGATTAGGAGTCTAGGAATCTAAACACTTAGTCATTCTCCAACAATCCCCCACAAATGATTAATGTAAAAGACGAATATGATTTCTGAGTGAAGGAATAGATATACTTACACATTAATATCTTTCGATTGAATTAATGCGTAGTGAAGTGAGCAATCAATTTGGCTAACGAGAGTGATATGACTATTGAACTTTCGATAGCTCAAATTGAAACCCCCACAATCACGTATGAATTCCTTAGTGTTCGTTGTTCCGCGATAACGCTTTATACCTTGGGTTCAAATGAGTGCTCTAGAAAGAACTTTCATTTTTCTTTCATAGAAGCGGCCCACCTCCACACTCAACACAGATAGCTTCATCAAGTCTATAGACCACTCAACAACTGAGCTATGAGGCTATCTTCCTGAACAGAGTCAGAGTTATCCATCAAGTCCTTATTAGGACCACCCAAACATAGGGCTATGGATTTATATGGTCAATACCATATTTCATCAATCAAGGGATTTTAACCCCATTGCTCTCGAAGACTCAAAGATAATTCTCCTGGTTAGTCCTTTAGTGAGAGGATCTGCCAAGTTCCTCTCGGACCTCACCTAATCCAGGGAGATGATCCCATTCTTTAGGAGTTCTTTCACTGCTTCGTGTCTGATACGAATGTCTCCTTTTGCCATTGTAAGCATAGTTCTTGGCAATTCCAATAGCAGCTTGGGAGTCACAGTGTAGAGATACTGGCACAGTTGACCCCCACAAGGGCACATCTCCCAATAAGTTTCTCAGCCACTCTGCTTCTTGACATGCTAATTCAAGAGCTATAAATTCAGATTCCGTAGTAGAGCAAGCTATACAAGTTTGTTTTGCAGATTTTCAGGAAATAGCTCCCCCACCCAAAGTAAAGACGAATCCACTAGTTGAGCTTACTTCATCATTATCGGTAACCCAATTTGCATCACAAAATCCTTCTAACGCTGGGGGGAATTTATTAAAGTGCAAACTCAAGTTTATAGTCCCCTTTAGATATCTTAACAAGCGACGTAGTGCATTCCAATGTTCATTATTGGAATTATGGGTATACCGACTTAGTCTACTCACAGCATAAGCTATATCAGGTCTGGTTTAGTTCATGAGAAACATAACACTCCCTATGATTTTGCATACTCAGCTTGTGACACACTATCACCTTTATTTTTTTTTGAGACATATACTCGCGTCATAGGGTGTTTTGACTGGTATTTCATCTTGACCACCGAACTTGTCCAAGATTTTCTTTATGTAGTGTTCATCTTGACCACCGAACTTGTCCAAGATTTTCTTTATGTAGTGAGACTGACAAAGAGAGAACCCATTTTTCGTTTTTCTAATTTTAATGCCTAGGATTACATCAGCTTCTCCTAGATCTTTCATGTCAAAATGTGCCGATAAGAATCTTTTGATTTCATTAATTCTTTCTATGTTACTGCCAAAAATCAGCATATCATCGACATATAGGCATATAATAACACATTCTGTCCCAAACAATTTTGAGTATACACATGTATCTGATACATGTGTTTTGTATCTATTAGTTTTTAAAGTATGATCAAACTTTTCATACCATTGTTTCAGTTCTTGTTTTAACCCATATAGTGATTTTCTAAGTTTACAAACTTTATTTTCTTGGCTAGGTATAATAAACCCCTTTGGTTGTTCCATATATATTTCTTCTTCCAAGTCTCCATTTAGGAAGGCTGTTTTTACATCCATTTGATAAATTATTAAGCCAAGAATAGCTGATAGTGCAACTAGAGTTCTAATGGTTGCAATCTTTGTCACGGGTGAATATGTATCAAAGTAGTCTATGTCTTTCTTTTGTGTATAACCCACAACCACTAATCGTGCCTTAAATTTAGCTATTGATCCATCTGGTTTTAATTTTTCTTGAATACCCATTTGCATTTTATAGGCTTACTTCCTATAGGCAAATCTACTAAATCCCAAGTATGATTTAACATTATAGAATCTAGTTCATTTTTAATGGCTTCCTTCCAGAAACTAGAATCTATGGAGGGTATTGCTTCCGTATATGTCTTAGGATCATCTTCAACTAAAAATATTGAAACAAAGTCTTCATTTATCTTTCCTTGGTCTTCCGTTATGAAAGCAGTTAGAAAGAATGGTCCAAAACTATGTCCAGTTTTTTATCTTTTACTTCTTCTAGGTTCATTCACAATAGAATTAGAGGAAGTTAACAAAGGTTTATTCCTTGACAAAGCTATGTCCGTTCTAGAAGTTTTAATTAATGGAAAAACTAGTTCAAAAAATTCAGCATCTCTTGATTCACAAAGAGAGTAATCATTTAAACACATGAATCTATATGCGGCACTATTTTGGGCATATCCAATAAACACACAATCAAAGGTTTTAGGTCCTATGTTTATTTTCTTAAATTCTGGATATGCTACTTTAGCCAGACAATCCCACACTTTAAGATGTTTAAAGTTAGGAGCAAACCCTTTCCATAATTCATAAGGGGTTTTATCCAATTTTTTATGTGGGACTCTATTAAGGATATAACATGCAGATAAAGCTGCTTTCTCCCGCATATTATCAGGCATACCTGAGCTTAAAAGCATAGCATTCATCATTTCTTTTAGAGTTCTATTTTTTCGTTCGGCTATGCCATTTTGTTGAGGTGTATATGGAGCAGACATTTCATAGATTATTCCATTAATCTCACAATATTCTTTCAAGAATTTAGTATTGTACTTTCCACCTCTATCAGATCTGAGTCTTTTAATCTTCTTGTCTAATTGCTTTTCAACTTCAGCCTTAAATTTCAAAAATATTTCAGTAGCCTCATCTTTTGATTTTAATAGATAAATCCTAGTGTATCTAGAAAAATCATCAACGAAAGAGATATAATATTTTTTACCACCCTTGCTTAATGTGTTTTTGAAATCAGCTAGATCTGAGTGGATTAATTCTAATAATTTAGTACTTCTAGATGTGATGGGTTTAAAAGATTTCTTTACGTATTTTGCCTCTACACAAATTCCACATTTAGAGCATCCATTTGTGTCAGAAATATTAATAAGATTCATAGTTTTCAACCTTTTAATAGAGGAATAGTTTACATGTCCTAATCTACCATGCCAAATATCAACAGATTCCATCAAATAAGCAGAACTGGAAGAAATTTTATTAATAGCAGGCGAAACAGTGTTTAGAACAAATAAACCACCAGATAAGTATCCCTTTCCTACAAAGTCATTATTCCTAGTGATTATAACCTTATCAGATTCTAACACAATTTTTAAGCCAGCTTTATTCAATAAACTACCAGAAACTAGATTTCTACGTAAGGAAGGCACATATAGTACGTCATTCAAAGCAAGTGTTTTGCCAGAAGTAAGTTTAAGGAAGATCTTTCCTTTACCCAAGACTCCGGCGGTTGTAGAGTTTCCCATGAAGACACACTCGCCGTCCGTTGCGTCGCTAAGTTCATGGAATAGTGCTTTGTTGGAGCAGAAATGTCTGGATGCGCCAGTGTCTAGTATCCAATCTTCTTTGTTCTCTATCAAGTTGGCTTCTACAACTACTGCAGCGATGATCTCATCATATTCAACTAGGTTGACTTGTGGAGTAGATTTAGCGGTTGGTTTTTGGTTTGTCTTTTGTTGATCCTTTCTATGGTAGCACTGGTACGCTTTGTGTCCTAGTTTCCCACAGCAGTAGCACGATATTTTGTGCTTTTGGATCTTCCTGTCAGGTCCTTTGAACATCTTGTGTTGATTGTTCTTTTGAAAACCTTTTATTTTATTCTGGGAAAACCTGTTTTTAAATCCAGCAGACTCAACAAGGTTAGCTTTAACTGAAACAGAAGAGAGAGAAGTTTTCTTATCTTTTAGGCGATTTGCTTCCTCCGTTCTCATATGGCTGATCAGTTCTTGAAGTGTTAGATCCTTTTTCTTGTGCTTCAAAAGGTTGCGATATTCGCTCCAAGTAGGAGGGAATTTCTCCAGTAGTACGTTGGCTTGTAAAATTTCACACATTTTCATGCCCTCGCTTAGCACTTCAGTTACTAGGTTCTCGTACTCATGGATTTGGTCCATTATAGGCTTCTCATCGACCATTTGAAATTGAAGCCATTTGCCGACGACGTACTTTTTTCTTCCAGCGTCATCACCTCCGTATCTTGCCTCCATTGTAGTCCAGATTTCTTTGGCACTCTTATAGATTGACAAATAAATCGAACAGAGAATTATTCATATGATTCAGCAGATGACCTCTCACCGTTTTATTATCTTTGTCGTATTTCAGTTTTATCTCGTGCTCAAATTTTGTAGTCGTCCCTTCTGCTGGAATTGCCGCTGCAGTAATGGCAAGAGTGGAGATTTCAGTTGGAGTTTCTGGTGGATTCTGGAACAGCACATAGTCCACGTCCAATTGTTCAAAAAATATGAGCAACTTTTGTGACCATCGTTTATAGTTGGTCCCGTCAAGTGGCTCTAGTTTGGAGAGGTCAGACAGTGTTTTAGCAATTAGAACAGCCATTATAATAATATTTCGCTTTCAACTGTTGGAAAATTGAAAGACTGTGCCGTGGAAAACCACTGCCTTGAAAATAAAATTTCGATACTACCGTGGTGCAAATAGTATAAACCGATCGCTCCCCAAGGTTAACACAGCTATTACTTTCTTACACGCGCACTCATGGAAGAAAGCTTGGAACAACGAACAAAATATAAAACTCAGAGATGAAAGAAGAGAAATGAGCTAGAAGAGGAGAGCTCTCAAATTTTGGTGTGTAAAATGAAATGAGTTTACCCCTATTTATAGAGCCTTACCTAAGTAGTTGGAAAAAATAGGACTCTATCCCATCCACAAATATTCAATGGATTTATCTTAATATTTTAAAAGTAAAAAATAATTTTAGGAGTCTTAAAGATTAGGAGTCTAGGAGTCTAAAGACTTAGTCATTCTCCAACAATAGTATATACGTTTGGATTTTTTTTTGGAGATAATATAAAATAAGTATAATTTGTTGAATGTTGTTACTAGGAGACAAAAACTACTGTTCATTGTCAAATCATATTTTTTTTATATATATTTATATATATGTATGAGTATGTATATAATTTTTTTAGTTGTAGTGCCTATAATTAGTGTAGACTTATTTTGACAAAAAATAAATGAGGCACTGTTTCAAAACATCTTAAAACACCACAAAAACTTTCAAGACAAACATTGTTCATATTTTGGCGCATCTCGGAGATTAAGCAAAATTGAAACCAAACATTATGCTTCTTCCCAAAAAATGTTCTTCCTCCAATCATTGCCGTCGACTCCAAGGACCTGTTGTTGCTGCCACCGGCGACCAGAAGCCGCTGCCAGCCTGCCACCGACCCACCATCAATGACTTCTCCTCCTTCGCCGAAACAGTCCGCACTCGCTATTTTGCCAGGTAATTTTTTAATAATGGAGTTGTAATCATGTAATGGTGATGCATTTGTTGTGAAATTAGATTTTTGGTTAGTTGTTGGGTTTGTTTTGCTTTTGATTTTGAAGGTAAGTTTCTTTCTTTCTATGCATATTAAATGTTTGTTGAAATGCCAAATTGAAGGTAAGTCATCTTTCTACGCAGCATGCATCATACAATAGATGGACAGAACAGATTGCATTAGATTCATCTCGCTGAGTCAGGTTATGATGTCAAGATAGTTGTAGTTATTATATGAGCAACAAGGAAAGCAACTTTGGATGACAGAGGTCGAAATGCGACTAATTGTGCATATACTACACCTAACAACACATCTCACTAGCATGACAAATGTTTCTCACAGTAATTTTCTATCAATAAGAGGTATATGTCTTTCTTTACATGAAGGAATGATGTGTCGTTCAATTGCAGCATTATTAAACAATACATGGACAAAGTAAATTGAGTTAGATTGACATTTCCGCAGAGTCACCAGTCATGTTCAAAATTTCAGGATAGTTGCACTGTTTGTATGAATAATGAAAGCAACTTCTTGATAACTAAGTTGAATGTGTTGAATTGTGGATATGGGATAACATTACTACACTTATTGTATAAGTAATATAGTTACAACAAATAAAATTGTTCCATATAATTTGTTCTTATTGGACGGAGCTTTACTTTTTTTATTTTTTTTGTTCTTATACTTTGCAGATTGGAAACATTGGTTTCTCAATGGATGGAATTAGAAGTCACTCTCAATCTCAGTCTAACTCGTTGTGTAATGTTACCTTTTTAATTTGTTTGACTTTCTCTAGTAGTTCTTCCACTTTGTATGTTTATAATGCTTGATAGGTCGAGAATTCGATTGCTTTTTTAGTCTGTAGGCATTAGGATTTAAAAAGCCTTGACTTTATTGGTCGGGTATCCGACTCAGTCGGGTTCGGGTTCATTTTTTCCCAACCCGATGTGTCGGGTACCCGACCCGAATAACCCGAATAACCCGTCCCGACGCTCACCCCTAGTTGGGAGAATGACAACGACCATACTCTAACACCCATGTTTGTTAAATATGTATGGAAATGGTCTGAACAATGATAAAAGTACAAGAAGCGATGCTTAAAGCCCAGCACACAGACTAGCTCAGTGTTAATGAAGCCTAATAGTTATACATTGGGCTTTGAAAATTTAAAAATGGGTTGTAGCCCATATAATGTGAATTCAATTAATTCATTAATTGTTGTGTTTTGACACTCGCTTGATTAAACCTGATTCGAATTAATTTTTGATTCTGTGCAGAACACACATGAATTGCATTTCAAGAATTTTGGATGGGAAGGCAAGCGCAGATAATGTGATTTGTTTAATAGACTTCAAATAGTTATAACTTTTGGTATGAAACGATTATGAGATAATTTATAGTTGCACAACGTGAGTGCATCGTTTGTCATAATATTGTTTTTGTTTGGAATCGGGATTAATAGAATTTTGGTCCTCAAACATAGCACTTATATAATTTTGATTCTCAAACAATTTGAGATTTCCGTTTTGGTCCTCAAGTTAGTTTTTTTAGTCATCCTATTAATAAAACAGTTAAAAAATTAATGAAAATTTCATTTGATGGGGAAAAATAGTCATTTCCTTCCATTTTGTAGTGTTTTTTAAAATTTGGTCCAATCTGGACCAAAACTTAAAAAATATAATAAAAGCAGAAGGAAAATGACTATTTTTTTCTTCTTTCAAAATATAAGTTTAATTAACTTTAACAGTTTTATTAATGGAAAAACTAAAAACGTCTGAAACATAACAATTTGACGACGAAAAGTGTATAAATAACTATGTTTAAGAACCAAAGTCAATTACTTAAACTTTTTTGCAGTTGACCTAGTGATCATGAAGTGGGATTCACATGATGATGATTAAAATAGCTGAGATTATGCAATTTTCATATGGTTTCTTGTTCCTATTTTAAACTGGAAAGGGTTTCTTTAAGAAAAAAGGTTGTTCGTCAAATTGTAATACAACATCCGAGCACGAGGTAAGTCTTCATCTTCCTTTCTCTTTTTTTTTTTCTCTGAATTTCTGTATGGGTTTCTCTTCTCTTTTCTTGAATTTTTGCTGAATCTGGGATCAGAGCTCGCTTGTTTTTCCACTCTTTTTCCTTTGTAAGTTTTCAGACATTAGGGTTCTTGTCTGAGCTTCTATGTTCAGAAAAATCGAAGCTGCAAGTAGCATACATACACGCTTGATTTCCTGCTGTTGTTTAGAATCTTGTAGCTGTCTGTGTTATCCATAGTTTAAATATGTACGGAATGCTTTTTAGTGTGAAGCAAGTTGGAATTGCATTTGGAACATCTGCAAATGCGTGAATTTATAGAGTTCTTTCCGTTCTTTGTTGCATGCTATTTAGTAGACATAACTTTGGGGAGAAATGCAAGCAAACCCGCGTGAGGTAAAATTACTTTATTTTAAAAATAATACAGAGGGTAATTTTTTTTTTTCTTGATAGGGTAGTAATTTGTTTATTTGGAATATCACAGAGGTAAATTGCATTGAACCCCATAGCTTTGGCCGTGTCTTTGCTTTCTTTTGTTATGTCAACATAACTTCTGTACCGAATCCTGTTGCAAATTGGGGTCTTGAATAGGTCGCAAATGGAGCAAAGGATAGATTTCTTGGAACGTTTGGAAAGCGATATGGCCTTGAACATCTTGATGCGCTTGGATGATCCGGCAGATATAGTTCGTGCCAGTGCTGTGTCGCGGTCTTGGCACCATTTTGGTGAGCTGTCACTGTTATTCTTTTGATGCCATTTAACTGGAGCTGTGGAATTGGATTTTCATCTGTTTGCTGAAAGTGCAGATAGAAACTCATTTGGGAGTTAATATCCTCTTTTATTGCCTTCTGTGTTTGACATGTGTAGAAACTCATTTGGATTGTCATGGCTTTAGATAAGAGATGGCCTATACTTATATTCTTACTTTAAGCAGTATAACCTGATCGTTGAGTTTGTGTCTTTGTGTCGTAAATCTTACATTTAGCAGTGGAAGTTTTTGTGCAGTAATGGCAAATGGGCTTTTAAAACAGTTGTGTTTGACGATGTTTCCCCAACTCTCCAATAATATCCGTATAATTGCACCCAATTCTTGGAGGATGAATAATGTGAACATCGAACGAAGCAATGCCATTGAGATGGAGGTTCTTGAGAAGGAGCATCAAGTATATGCTTCTCTCTTTCAGGCTCTATTTAGATCGGAAGTTTCTCCAAGGGATTGCATTGCAGATGCAGTTAGCGCCTCCAGCACAGACCGTGATCCAGACGAAAGCATTGTCAACACGCTGAGCCCCTGGAGCAGATCGCAGTGGGGAATAGCTTCATACTGGTCAAGTAAAGGACATAGCAATCCTGATGTGCCCGAGACATTAACCTACAGACTCAAAGCTGGCATCTCCATTGTTACTGAAATTGATATACAGCCCTTTGAAGGTGGTTTTGTCTTTGTAAATCTTTTATGCTCCTACATTGTCTTTTCTAAGTATGGGTTCTGTCACTGTATGCTAAAGTGCCTTTTGCTGATGATGTTGTCTATCAACGTTTACAGTATATTGGGAACGAGACCGTCCCATATGCTCAGCACAGTCTGTGCGATTCCGAATGGGCTATGCTAGATCCCAGTGTTTGCTGTTATGTAAACCTGATGATAATTTTGTATGGACATATACTTCACCTACATTTCCCATGAAGCAGGTGAGTTCTTAGGGCGTTCTTGTCCCAGCGGTCCCATATCAGCAGCACGACTGACAGAAAACAGTCATTCTTCTCCTTGATTTTGAGTTCTTTGCTTTTGAAAAAGACAGAAGCTTTCCTAATGAAAAACTTGTGATTACTCCAACTCTTTTGCTTGCTTGTGAGCAGGAAAACCGCTTGCAGCGATTCAAGCTTCCAAAGCCTGTTCTTTGCATTGGTGGATATCTGCAGGTTGAGCTTTTGGGTAGTGTTCAGAGGGCAGAAATTGATGGACTATTCTACATATGGTTAGTCCCAGAATGATGTTCCTGTCCTGTTGGATTTCTTACATTCTTTCATTAATTTTTTTACTGGAAGAGATAATAAAACGTTAATGTATTTTCCTTCATGAGTCACTTTAAAGCTGTTACTAGGATTAAAGAGATTCACAATCCCTGACATGTAATTCTCTTGGATAATGGGGTCCATGTATTGGATAGGGAAGTAAAGCATTGCTGTTGGTGATATATACATTTTGGTAAGGGTAAATTATAATGGGCTGCCCAATTACAAATACTCCTTGTTATTTGAAAAATTACAAATATCCCCTTACATTTAACGGTCGTCTAACTAATACCCCTCATGACAGCTCATTGTAGGCAATATTTGTTAATGATTGCTAGTTCCAATAGGTTATTTATAATTTTTCAAATAATGGGGTATTTATAATTAGGGTAAATTACAACCACTTTCCCCGAGGTTTGGCATAATTATAAACACTTGATCATTATTTGAAAAATTTCAAATACCCCCTTGATTTTGATGTTCGTCTAACAACGAGCCAATTCAGTTAGGTTTCCATCCAATTTTTTTTGGTGAAATGATCAAAATGTCCTTTTGGATTGTAAATTATAATTTTATATATATTTTATAATTTTCTAAAATATTTTTATGAACTAACATTCCCTCTATAATTATAAACACTTGATCATTATTTGAAAAATTTCAAATACCCCCTTGATTTTGATGTTTGTCTAACAACGAGCCAATTCAGTTAGGTTTCCATCCAATTTTTTTTGGTGTAATGATCAAAATGTCCTTTTGGATTGTAAATTATAATTTTATATATATTTTATAATTTTCTAAAATATTTTTATGAACTAATATTCCCTCTATATTATTTATTTTATTCACCCTCAATTTTATTTTATTTTTTTAAATTCAACATGGGTAAAATAGTAATATTCACTTCACCGTCTAGGGGTTACATAATTATTTTTCATTTGACGGGGGTATTTGTAATTTTTCAAAACAACAAATGAGTATTCGTAATTATGCCAAATTTCAGAAAGATAGTTGTAATTTACCCTTATAATTATGATAAACCTCAGGAGAACCATTTGTAATTTACCCTAATTTTTAAGCTATCTTGAAGCATGCCAAGAAGTTTTCTAGTTTTTATTAGAAATAGCTGCACACTGCATGTGAAATGCCCATCAGGCAGCATTTGAAAGTATTTTTCATGTCTAAATTGAGTGCAGTCTTCTTTCCCTTTTACCATTGTCCGAACTTCCAGTTTATCTAGGTTAGGATAGCATTGTTCAGCCTAAGGTTAGAAGAGATCTTGTTCATCAAATACTTTATGCAAGCATTTCTGCATTACTACAACAGTAGTCTTTCTTTATCACTTCTGTACTCATGCATCGTACCTATTCATGTACAAGGTTTATTTGCAGAGCTCCCATGTCTTTTTTCTTGTTTTGCCGAGGTTTTTCTTACTACATCAACATTTTGACACTTCATTTGCGCTAGCAGTATCTGCCACGTACGAGTCCTGGGGCTTCCCCTAGAGCCTGCATTCAACATACAGATGTTCGAACCATCTGGCAAATTCATGCTCCAGTACAACCCCAACTCTCTACACTCTACCCTGGAACACTCTTGTAATGGTGAAAACTCATACATGTAAGGTTATCAGCAGCCCGAGACAGTCTCAGAGATTACGGAGAGGATCCAACAGATGCCATGTATTGTTTGTATTTCAGCTGCTGAGATCCTTTTATGTCAGCCCTTTATTTAACTTGTTTTGCTGAGTCTGGGCATATAGGATACCCAAGCAGGGCAAAACATGTAGAACTGCAACATTATGTTTGGTTTTTTTTTTTGGAATGTTTTGGAGATAGAGAGAGAAAAATAGAGATAAATAAGTGTGTTGCAGATAGAGTGTATATTTGGATTTTATTTTAGAGGTAATTTAAAATATTTTAAATAAGTGGTGTATGTTTGTTGTTGGGATTTAGGATATAAAAGTCACTGTTCATCGTCAAATCATGTTTTTTTTATATATAAATATTGTATGTTTAATATTGTATTTTTGGAGGTAGAAATTACAGTTCATTGTTAAATCATGTTTATTTTATATTATATTTATATATATAAGTGTGTATATATATGTTATATATAGAAAGTTCAAAAATAGAAAAAAACACACAAAAAAGGTGTAAAAACAAAGAGGCAAACATTAAGTGTATTTTATATTGCATCGAAAATTATCCGAAAATAAAACCAAACATAGTGCAAGACTCTGTAATTTGATGAACAATATAATACTAAGACGGATGCATAGGCTGCTGCATATATTATTATTACATTCTTGTGCAAGAAAATCAACAGATACCCCAACAAGACAACAAATTGCTTAGATTCATACAGGTTCCAATAATTGATAATTGTTTTAAGACAATGAAGCTTGCTGGCCTGAGAAAGCCCCTCTCAGGTTGTCTTAGCCTTCTGCGGTGATGGAAGCAACTGCTCAACACAATTAAAACATTTTGTTAACAAAACATCGCATCCTATGAAATTTCAGGCTCATACTGACTTATGATAATCTATTCAGACATAAAGATTTCAGGTTCGTGCGACTTGATTCAGATATAAAAACCAGGAATCGCCAATTCAATCTACTTATCTCGATCTTTTCATAAAGCTATTTGCGCGTGACAATGATGGCAGCATAACAACTAGAACAAGAACTTTGTAACGGAGAAATATAAAGCATAGAATGTTCTAAAAACTTGAGGTGAAAAGGGAGAGATACCTGGTAGCAGGAGATGAGAGAGGTGGCGAATCCAAAGGCACCAATTACACGAGGAGTGACTTTCTTGGGTGCCAGTTGAAGAAATCCAACAGCAACAACTATGTCCATGGCTGCTTTAATGAGGTCGACCGACCTCTCATTTGATTTCTGAAGCTTACTCCGGTACTGCTCGTTCTGAAATGAAGATGCAACGCAGCAGAAAAAGGGATGTATCAGGAACAAGAATTCAAGGTTGAAACCGCCAAACTGCAACAACAGACCTTGTATTTATTGGTGTTCTTCAGTTCCTTCTCTAATTTCTTCATTGATGCTGAAAGCCTTCCAAGTTCACCAATCTAAATCGACAAACGAAGGAAACACGCCAAAGATATCAACAACGATGAAGTGACTAAAGTATCATCATCTCGAGGCTAGAAAATGGAAGGAGCACATGCAAAAGCATACCTCAACCAGGGTGGTGCAGACTGAGGCACCCAACCAACAGAAAAGGGATATCCTTCCTATTAGTTCTGTACGTTCCTTGTTCTGCATAAGAAGACCTCCCACGCTTACAGTACAACAAATCCATCCCCCAACTCTGTGGAACTAGAGAAGTCTAAAACATACCTTATATATGCCGGTCCTACCTAGCCATACAATTTGATCCAAGAACAAGAAAGTGGACAAGAGTGCAGTTTTGGACTGAAACAGACACCAAGAGAAGGGGTGAGATATCAAGAAATGACTTGGTAGAAAATTCTAGGTTTGAGGAGTTAATCCTGACCTTTCCCAGCAGAATCAGAGGAAGTGGAGTTCTGGGAGCGTTCGGACTAATGAGAGCATGGAGACCATTGATAAACTGTAAAATTAATCAATACAGAGAATTGCTCAAGCCCACTGACACAAAACACACAAGTTATGTAATCTGAATGTGTAAATTAGTATGCCGTCTTCTGAAAATCTTCCACAACAGGAGGGTAAAGATTCACAAGAACTTCATGACAAAGGGTGTGAAAATTAAAGAAAAATAAGGTTAGAACGCACGGACAAACAAAGACATACATCAAGAAACACAAAAAACTGATCATAAAAGGAGGAGATCAGACTCCTCAACACAAATCACTAGCATTACTCACCTTGAACAAACGAAAAACTTTCCGGGCCACGCTAGTTGATTTGTCAACATTCTGTGCTGTGCCAGGCTCTCCATTACTCAAGAATTTCGAACCGTATTGTATCGCCCTGCATATCTTATCCCTTGCTTCAGCTTTGTTCAGGTACAAAACAGCAAGGCCAAGCTCTGCTCTGCTCACTTCCACCCAACTCATGTTTTGTCTTGATAATCCTCCAAACTCAACACACCAACTCAACTGAACAAAATTCCAGCAAGCATCAATACCACACAGCTCAACTCTAATCTTTTACTGCTCCGGCGACAAATAGTCAACTCGAAAAGAATTAAGTTTGTGCTCATAGCTAATCTTGCAAGGACTCACACAAGTCAACCCTTTCACCCAAACACACACACACACACACACACACAGAATCTCAGTTACAAAATTCCACAACAAAAAAGATCTCATCTTTACCGATCCCACTTAACACCGATTACAATGGAAAGAAATAAGTAACATCCAAAGGGGTTCATCATTTTCTTACCTGAAGTGGAAGCTGAGTAATTATCCACTGAAAAACACAAGAAATTCAAAGGGTTTAACGTTCAAACACTCTTCTCCATTGTGTGTATATATGCATTATATACACACACACACTAGAAGGCATTGTGCCTGCAAACATATATATTTAGAGGTAAATATATTACTTATTAGCTACAACGAATAATAAACTCATAATTTTACTTATATTTCTATCACTGAAATATTAATGTATACAATTATATATTAAAAAAATTAATAATGATTGTTTTAAAACCATTTAATTTCTATTATTTGTAATTCAATTCTAAATTTAACTAATATTATTAAATAAAAAATTTAATCTTTAAAACTGAAATTTTTTATTTTATATTTACTAATTATTATATTTGATAATTTTGATTGTAATAAATTAGTGTGCAAGTAAAATATAATATACAACAAAACTTCCCTATTGAAATAAAATTAATTAGTCAAGGTCTCTTATTTTTTGATTTTTTTATAAGAAATCCCAATTGTAAAAAATTGATTATGTCTTATTTGTAGTTTCTTTCTTTCTTTTTCTTTTTTTTTTTTTGGCAATTTGCTATGTTTTAATTTTATTTTTTTATTATATCATTTCAGTGTATGATATATATTTTCTTTTACTATCATATGCTTTTTTATATTATTAATGTGAAATAATTTTAACTAATTATTTATTAACTATCGTTCAGCAAATTTTAATCTGATTAAATATTCATAATATCAGTATTTGTATAGCAATGTCCTATAATTATGCTAATTTTGTTTAAATTCTTCATTAACTGCTGAATTTGAAATATTATTGCATAAAATATTATATTTTGGCTTTACTTGCAACTTTTTTTTTTTTTCATATTTTCAATGCAATTTCTTGATCTTATTCACATGAATCTAATTGGTATTATCTATTTCTCAATCAATAATATATTATATTTTTACAAAATTAGAAGGTGTTCGGCTAAACTTATTTGAAACATCGTATAAGATGTTTTAAGAGATTAAATATGTTGAATTCTACTTTAGAAATAAATTTTTAAAGTATTTGAATAAATAAGAGGTCAGAGCTCGAAATAGTATTTTATACAGTAAACTCTTTATATTGTAATAATATCTGAAAAAACTATTAAATTAACTATTACAATTTAAACATATATAAATATAGTTTTTCTTTGGGGGGTTTGAGGAAACGTACGATAAAATTGAAATGCTAATAAAATCATAAGAGGGATTTTGTCTATTAAATATTCGGATTAAAAAGTTTAAAAGATCTTACAAAAAAGATGGGTAAGTTTACATTCTCTTAAAAATCTTATAAGATCACAAACATCTTATTTTAAAATCTTATAAGTTTTACAAAAAAAAATTTATCGAACAATTTTATAGAACTTATAAGCCTAAAAACATCTTATACGATGTCTTATAAAACATTTTCAGATTAAAAAAAAATATATCAAACAGTTTTATTGATTGTGTTTTACTTTTAAGAAGAAATAATACGAACTCAATAAATTCTCAGTAAATAGTTATATTTTTGTATTATTTAAATTTTTCTAATATAAGATTTATAAATTATATTAATGCACTTTAAGTTAAAGAAATAATTAATTTATTTTCATTGAACTACGCTATAACAAATTAATAAATTGAGTCTTCTTCCCCTTTATAATGTTACCTTTTTATAAAAAATTTAAATGATAATTTTATAATTAAATATTATGGTAACCTTTTAGGAAAAGAAATTGAGTTTATATATCTGTAAGAAATTTGAAAGGAAGACATTTGTACCCTTACTTAAGTTAATTTTTTCAATAATGGATAAAAATTAGTTATAAAAAAAACTATTTAATTTATAAAAAATTAATAGGTCTAATCCTCTCAACCACTTGATATATATTTAATTTTTAATAGTGTTTATTATTTTATAATTAATTTTGATTTATTATTAAAAAAATACTTGAATAAAAATATTATAATGTCTTTGAGCAAATTCGCACTTTTATATATAGGGTAGGTGTAGATATTTGAATACCGATGGAATGGAAGGTGTGTTTGGTCCTCTCTTTTCTTTTCTTATTTTCCAATTTTTCGCATTTAATAATGTTGTCCTACTTCACCCGATCCAACGGTTGGCGTTGCGTCACTTTCTCAGATGGAAGTCTTTGTCAACTAGCGACTTTCCGAAATCAAGAAATTAAAGTCGTTATCCATCCTGTCTCTCAAGTCAAGTCAGTATAAGACTATTGAGTGGGAGGATGAGAATTTTCAATTCTAACCGCACCTGGATCATGGAACATCATTCCAGCCAGCTTCTTCAGATAACCATCTTCTTACATTTCTTTCTCAAGGACAGCAGCAAGACGCCGAGAATGGCGTATTTCTTTGCAGTATTGTAAGAGTTGGATAGAGCAAGGTGACTACATTTGGTAAGCTTTAAACAATCATGATCGCCGTTATCTTGTTACCTCCTCCTGTATTTTTACTAGGAGAAGAACGGATCCAGATTCTCCAACCAATCTTTTCATTTGGGTTGCAATGCTAATGCGACAGAATGCTTTGGCTGCAGCGCGTTGTGCGCCCAGGGAATGGATTTGTGTTGATATCTTTTCCTTCCTGCATTTTTACTAGCAGATTCTCCAGCAATCACCAAGGAAAATGACAGGAATATATAGCAGCATATCATCATTTTGGCAAGACTCTGAGACCAACTACCAAGAGCATATATATTCAGCTGTTTAAACATGGAATAGGCCCACCGTCCATCCAATTCAAAGATCACACCACAGAATTAGAGAATCAAAGGGGAAAATGACGATAACAGCTACTACCAAATGCATCCAACAGTAATCTTCTTCCTCAAGATCGAGATCGAGATCTTTCACGTGGAGGCGAATGGCTGCATGACAAATGAATTCAGGCATTAGATTATATTTCATCTCAAAAACTACATTGACAGGCACAAGTATTACATATTATATCTGGTGTTCAAAGGGCTTTCTGCTGTTCCATAATGAAGGTTGTTGCTTTGTTCAGATCTAGAATTGGGTACAGTTTCACGTCCAAAATCAGGGCTACCCCTTTCCCTTTGCTGAGTTCTGGAATTTGGTATGACTTCACGTCCATAATCAGGGCTACCCTTCCCCCTTTGCTGAGATGTAGAATTTGATAATGCTTCACGTCCATAATCAGGGCTATGCCTATCCCTATCCCTTTGCTCAAATCTAGAGCTTGGTAAAGTTTCACGTCCATAATCAGGGCTACCCCTATCCCTTCGGTATGGAATTGGAGAATGTCCACGATCATAATTCCTTCTACCGGGGGACACATCTCGAACTCTTCCATCAGGGTTATACCCATCATCATCTCGATTTGCATACTCCACTGAAATAACTCGATCCATGAAATTACTGCATCAAGAGTTATACAGTCCTAAGTGAGAAATTATTTCATAAATCGACAACACCCTGCAGCATGAAACCTATGAGAGTATATAATATGATTTGTGGTTCTAATAAATGACAACATTCAGCAAAAACATTGGCAACATTAACACTAAATAAATTATCCTGACGCCCCAAGTGCACCATTGCATGTAGGAAATGACACTAGAATAAATGATGAATTACTTGCAGAAAGACAGACCTCCTGTGGCTTGCTTCTAATGCTCGGGTAGCATCCTCCTGCAACTCATATTGCACAAATGCAAAATTCCTTCTGATCCTGACGCTTAATATTCTTCCATAATGTTCAAAGTACCTTTCGATGTCTCTGTTCCTAGTATTGATGGGGTCGAAGTTGATCACAAACAAAGTCTTTGAAGGCCGTGAGTTGGTTGAAGATCTTTTCGAGATATCATCCCTTCGGCCACCACGTTCTCGCTGGGATCAAACTCAAGTAACTTAGTTTAGTAATGGAACAGAATAAAACCATGTCTAATTGGCTGATGATTGAAACTCATGCAAATACTATATAAGCAAGAAAATCCCAAGGAACAACAGACAAACCTTAGTCCACTCAACACGAATTTTGCATCCCTTTCTACCAAAGTGTATCCCGTCGAGTTTCTGGATTGCAACCTCTGCATCATGCTCATCTTCCATGTAAACAAAAGCGAAGCCTATAAAGCCAAAAAAGTTAAAGAAGCCGAGACACTTCAGTTGGAAGACAGATAATTAACTAAAGATGCCTCCACTAAAAGCACTTAATCACCACATGATATTAAGTAAACTGTTGCCACACCCAAAACCCCTGCAAACCAGAGGGAGAGAAAAGGGGAAATTCCATATGAAGGAAGTACAACACCTGCCACCAGATCTGCAATTGACATGATATCTATGTTGAAACATGTCTAAAATTGAAGACTGTGCAAAGTCATGAGGAATGCAAAAGGCACAGGTCTCAGGAAAGAGGATGGGACCATGAAAGATCATAATGGGTCTTTAGAACAAAGACAAACATGTATCTTGTGCACAAGTGAGAAAATTAACACAGAGAACCATCCGTCTAGGAAGATCATGGAATATCCAAGTAATCCTGCACCAAAGAAACTACTAAGGTAGGGGGCTCTACAGAAAAGGGCGCACACTTCGTAAAGGGAACTAACGTGTATATGCACAAATTGTTCGACTGGAACTAGTTGAACGAACACGTTATGGCTTTGCAATGTTAGTCAATCGCTTCCTTCAAACACAATTGAAGATCAAAGCTAAACAATCATATGTAATTTAATCCCTTCATCGGAAAAAAGTAAACTTTTAACAGACAACAGAAAACACCCAATCTCCATGCAGAATATTAAAACGCTCTGCCAACCAAACACCAGGCCCATAATTTTTTTCATTGCATAATTATCAGCCATTATTTCAGTAAAGCGGGACAAAAGACCACAATCTTGACGCCATAAGAGCTACTCCAAATCTAAACAATAGTAAAGAGTAAATTATACCAGATTTCATGTCCACCCTGTCAACCCTCCCATATCTTCTGAAAAGACGTTCAACATCAGAATCGCGACAATCAAAATCGAGATCCCCGCAGAACACAGGCCTCATGACCCTGAAAACTTCAGCAAAAATAAGATTCTTCGCCTTGCAAAACCTTTCCAGCTCTCGCCAGAAGAATTTTCCACTCAACTACCTCATAAACCAAGGACTTCTCACAAATGTAGTATGTCAAACACATACGAAAATCGAATATACGCACGAAAATAGAGATAGAATAAGCTCGCAAGACTATACCTTTCGAGCTTTGCTACTCCTAATTGATGTGGAGAAACCCTAGATCGGAGTCGGGTGAAATCAGTTCTACGGCGAGTTCAAACGACAGCGTTACGCACACAATATTGACGGAGTGGTCCTCGGGCCTGCTCATTTTGGGCTGGGCTTGAAATTTTGGGACTACGGGCCATGGGTTGACCTCCCTTTAATCTTTCATTGCTTTTTATAATACGAACAAATTAGTGGTTGTGAATATAGAATAAATAATATTTTTATTTTTAAAATAAAATTATAAATAAAAATAAAATATATAAATTAATATATTATATTTTTAAAAAATTAAAAAGATAAATCACCGATCGGCATAATAAAAGAATTAATATAATAGTGTCACATAATGTCTTTTGTGAGTGAAAAATGCTTTTTCTTTTTATATTAAATAATCGTCGTGAAATGTCGTTTCTATGTGTATATAATGAGTAAATTTTTTACATACTTTAAAATATATTATCAATAAAAATAAAATACATAAATTAATACATTACATTAAAAATAAAAAAGAAGAAAGAAAGAAAAATTTATTTATTTATTAGTATAAAATTTGAACAGTTAAATAAGTTATTTATTTTATCGATCGAAAGACATTATTAACTTCACAATAAATTGGTATACCAGTGTCATTAATCGTCGTTTGTGAGTGTAGAAAGTTTTTTCCTTTTAGATAATTTAAATATGAATAATAATAAAAATAATGTCAAGTTGCAATGTAAATCATATTCATAATTTTATTAATATCATTTAGTAAATTTACACTCAAATCATATAAAAAAAATTATATAAACCTTAATAGTAGTGGAGAATTTATATTTTTAGAATTTATATAAGTTAAGTTAGTGGAACTTGAGAAGCGTGGAGGTTTAGAAGTGTGGGAGGGGGGGTGGAGATAATAAATAAATATATAAATTTTATTAAATTAAATATTAAAAAATATGTGAATTAGCTTAAAAAATAAAAAAGTCAAAGTGATGTTCCCAATTAATAATAAGGTATAGATAAGACAACTTTTTTTTTTTTTTAAACATACTACCCGTTATCACACGTCGTTCTTATGTGCAGACAATAAATAAACTTTTTATACTTTAAAATATATTAAATATAAGAATAAAATATATAAATCAGCATATCATATTTAAAAAATTAAAAATAAGTTAATAAAAAAATTAATTTAAGAATATTATCAACACAAAAGATTTGGTGTCACGATGTCAGAAACCATTGTTTATGAGCAAATATAAATAGAGCTTATAGATATATAGATGAGAATAATAATTTGAGTAAGGGTGATTGAAAACTATATAAGGGATATTTTTGGTAATTAAGAAATTAGTTTCGCAGTGTAAGTAACTGTTCTTTGTGAGTAAAAAAGTAATTTTTTCTTTTATTAGCATAGATATTAATATATTTATATATGATGTATCACCCAATTAATTTTAGGGTAAATTACAACAGACTCTTTTGATGTTCGCCATAATTATAAATACTCTTTTGTCGTTTGAAAAATTATAAATATCCCTCTAAAATTAATAGTTGTCCAACAAATAGCCCCTCGTGACAGCCCATTGTAGGAGAGTAATTCTTGTTATGGAAATTGTGTGATTTGTATTTATGATCATATTTCAGAACAATTTCATACACAAAATAACATTATATAAATTATTACATTACATAATATAAGGAAATGAATGAAATAAACTTAGAAAATAGAAAAACTACACCGATGGAGAGTCACGACACTTGTCGCTGACCTAAAGTCATGATTGTCTCCCTACGTGCAGGTTTTAACTGTTGACCATGACTCTACGATAAAATCCTATTAGCTTTCTGCAGTGTCTCATCCCATGTGTACGATCACAAGGAGACTAGAAACCAGTCCACAATCACGTTATCAAAACAGTAAAATACTTGTGAAAATATAAAATGTTTCTCAAACTTCTTCTTTATAAATTACCTCAAACGACCTCTTTATATAAATGAAGAATAATGATTCTATTAAAATATATTATAAATTGAAAATAAATATGATTAAGACAAATCAAAACACCATAAGTGGCTCATAAAATTATATTAAAAGTCCAACGGTCATATAATGATATAATAAACTGACAATAAAATAAAGTCATTAGTGAAAATCATGAAATAATTAAATACTGGAAATAATATAAATAAGAAACTTTGAAAGCTTATTTCTAATATTTGTTAGACAATTATTAATTATAAAATATATTTATAATTATAGAAAATTTTAAGAAAGTTGTTTATAATTTATTCTTAATTTTATTATTTTTAAGACATCTATGTCACTAGACGTGGGCACGAATCAATCAGTCTACTATAGATGATCGAATTTTTAATTAATTGAATATTTTTTTATGTATTGAGTCCGGACTTGAAATGCAAAAAATTGCGCTTGTTTGTAAAATATATCTCATTTCACATATCGTATCAGCTATCATCATTATATTTTTATCTCACGATCAATTACACACTCAACTAATCTTTGTATTTCTCGTCGAAACGAGATGAAAACACAAGCAACCAACTCAGAGTTCATTTTAATATAAGGGATAATTACATTTACACCCTCTCACTATTGCCCTTTTATACAGACAACCTCTGTCTTTTGAAATATTATAGAAACCATCACTTGCAACCTTTAAAATCCCAAAATGACTCTATTGATCTAGTAAAACTTTAATATGATTCTTCAAGGACATAAATGACCTTAGAGGAGTTTCTGTAATTACCAAAAGGTAGGGAGAGTGTCTAAATATATATGGGGATGAATATAATTTAATGTTTTTTTATTATTTATATTAATTTTTAATTTAAATTTAAATTATTTTATTAATCTTTTTTTAATTAAATCTATATATAAAAGTTACACCTTTTAATAATTAAAATATTAAATTATTCAATTAATATATTAAAAAAATTAATTGCTAGATTATGAATTTAAATTAAAAATTATCAACTTTTATAAATTATTTAAAATTATTAAAATTAAAAAATTATTTATATCCTCTATTTTTATTTTTATAATTAAATTTTACTAAAACTAAGAAATAATAACTCAAAAAAATATGCACTTTATATAAATTATATAATAATTAATAAAATAAATAATTTATTTATTAAAGATAATTTAAATTACTAAGTTAATTTTTAAAAAAAAATTTCCCCTTTTCCCTACCCTACCACCATGCTTAAATATATACACATATGTACAATTTATTAATTTTAGTAAACTTTAGTTATAAACAAAAATAGAGAATAATTTTTTTAATATTAAGAATTTAAAATAATTTATAGAAGTGTAATAATTTTTTAATTTAAATTTATAACCTAGTAACTAATTTTTAGTAATATATTATTTGAATAATTTAACATTACAATTATTAAGAGATGTAATTTTATATAGTGATTTAATAAAAAAATTAATAAAATAATTTAAATTTAAATTAAAAATCGATACAAATAATAAAGCAATATAAGGGGTCATATTATTCATTTCCATAAATATTACTTTGACACCTCTTCTATATTTAATAATTACAGAAATACCCCTGAGGGCATTATATTATTGTAGATTAAATTAAAGTTCGATCGGATCAACATAGGCATTTTTGAATTTTAAAAGCTTTTAGGGGTGGTCTCTGTAATTTTTTTAAAAAATAAGATTTGTTTATATAAAAGAGCAATAAACGAGGGGTTGTAAATATAATTACACCTTAATATAATTAAAATTTGAAAATTTTGTGGAAAACTAGACTTGTTTGCTCACGTAATAAGCCTTAACTCGCCACGTATTAGTCTCCTTCTCTTGTCAATTTCCAAACCATTTTCTGCCCACAAAAGAAAGTCTTCTCAACTAGAATTTTCCCACCTACTCCAACACCTTTATTAGCACAATCAAAACCTTAAATTTACCAAATCAAAGGAAGGACAAGAATTCAGGGCCTTATCCAAAAGTAGTAAAACTAGGAAAGAGTAGTCGACAGACCAGAAACTTGCAAAAATCTGTCTCCCTTTTACTGAGAAGGAGAAATAATCCCACCCCCCACAGTTTGGGAGGTTTTGATCTTTAGCCGCCATTTCATCCAACTTCCAATATAAATAGAGAGGGGACCCCTTAATTGGAGTGGGACCCTAATGAAAACGCAAGTCCAAAGGTAGAAACCACAGAGAAATGAAATGGAAGACTTCTTGTATTCCAGGCTCTTCCCTTTAAGTCCACCTCAAGGGATTAAAGATTCCCTTTTTGGGGCAGCGTTCTTGGATTCCTGTTTACCCTTTTCTGTTCTTGGTTTCTAAATTGTAAATCTGTGGTTTCTTGGTGAAAAATCTTGTTAGATTTTTGTCTTTATAGTTGTTTTTGAGGTTGTTTTCCTCTTTTTGGGTTCTTGTGTACTGTTGTTGTTGATGATGATTTTGTGTATTAGCGACACATTGTTTTCCACAAAATTACGCTCTTTCTTGCATTTCTTGGAGATTCTTGATATGGACTTTTTTTTTAAGTCACAATTTTATGTTCTTGAGATCACAAATTGTAAATAGCAACTTTGACATTAGTTACACATTTCACTGTTGATTTTCTTCCTCTCTTTGTTTGGTTGTTTCTTGAACTGGACTTGTCACCTGAGGAGTTGACTTTCATAATAAAGACATGAAAGGTTGTCATTTCTTCTTGATCTGGGGTTGTTCTTGTTTGTCTTGTCTTCTTTTTTAGTTTTTAATTTTCTTACATCTTGGCTTCAATTTGCTTGCTTGGAGCCTGGGGCTGAAGGAGAGTAGTAGTAGGAGTCTTGATATGTTGGGCTCTGGCATGAATCTTATTACAACTATTATTGGGTTTGCTATGAGTGCAACCTTCATTGTTTTTGTTTGCACTAGACTCATTTGTAGGAGGCTCCGCCTTATGGAAGCTCAGCAAATGCTAGAAATCGATTCGAGGATTGATCTTGAGCTGGTATGTCCTACGTCTCTGCGGTCCTGGCTTCTCTTCCAACAAGAATTTCTTGCCTTAAAAACAGTTTTGTCTTGTGTTACTTATTTTCCTGTTACTGTGTTTTTAACACATAATGTGCTAATTATCTGAGTTAGGTAGTAGCTGATACTGCTTATTCAGAAACCAGTTAACTTTGTTTGCTAAGGCATCCATTATTGAGTACTATGAGTAAGTAGTTTGATCTTTATGGTCAGCAATTGCTCTTATGACGAACCACACTCGAAACATGACATTTGGGCTGTTGTACAATTTTCGTCATCTATAGTCTTGAATGGTAGGCCTCGGCCCAACAATCCGTAGCAGCGCAAATATCATGGTCCCATG